>NW_021703772.1:41872758-42040551 GCF_005190385.1 Monodon monoceros
TTGAACACACTGCTGAAATTAGGCTATTTTCAAGCTCACCCAGCAAATTTGTGTGTAATCGGTTTGCACACTTCAGGCTTTTTAGCTAAGCCTACCCTATTAGGTCCATTCATGGGTCGAGGTGTGCAGGCTGCCATACTTTCCTATGAGTGACTTTGTTTTTTACAGAACTGATAAGCTCTTTGCCACTCTGCCAGTTCTGGCTGAAATTAGCCTCTGGGATCAAAAGTTATTAGTGGAAAAGGATACGGCAGACTGACATAGTGATTTTATAATTCTATTGTCCTAGGAAAGTAGGGTAATGAGGGTTGACTGGTGCAAATAAAAATGATCATGAAATGCTCCAGGCACCACACCTCTATAAATAGTGAAGAGAAACAGCCTATAAAATTTCTCCTGCTGCCACTGATGCTGGGTTGATAAGGTGAACCCAGCCCAGTTGGAAAGGAGAATGAGATAATCCTCTCCCCTGTTACCTGTCCTCTTAATCCCTTTGACACTGAGATGATCTTCACCACTTTTTTCTAAACAAAGGATAGTGACATATGCCTAAATCATGTTCTTTCTCTGTTGTTCTCTTGAATAATTCAATAAATTCACTTCCCTTGCATATGAACATAAGTGACTGAAAAAACAACTCAGAAATGAAGTTGCCTGAGAGACTCCCGTCTAGTAGAGGCCGATGTTGAAAAGGTGCTTAGAGCGAACACAATATCCTCTGACAACACATAATTTTAAGTTGATGTCAATGACACCATGTTTAGGAGCTGCTAAGACCCAGTCAGACAAACTGAGAATTTGTAGCATGTAACTACTCACGTGCCCTGGATTTTTACTAGCAAATTGAATATATTTGCAGGAACATACTGGGAGCACACTGTATTAGTCCTGAGAGGACAAAGATATAGAATTTCAGAGGAAGAAACCAAAACATATGTTTGTTATACATGTATAACTATAAACTTATAAAATAAAAATGTCATACAAAATTTTGTTATTTAAAATTTTTATATATAACACACAAAAATGTAGGAGAATGTCTTCAAATTAGTCAAAAACACTAAGGAAAAACTTGATTAATTATACCCCAAATTAAGGTCTTATGATCACTACCTTTTCTTGACAGGAGGGGTTTGTCTGGGCTCCTCCAGCTACCTGACATGTTTTAGTAACATTGGGTCTAACACAACTGGTCAGTCTCTCTGTCAAATTTCCCCCCAGAGGACACATTGTTCATATATAAACTATTCCAATTTCTTTCTAAAAATGTAGCCATCATGTATAATCGATATATTAAGGGAATATTAAATACACAATGGTCAAATTTAAAAGAAAATAATATATTGGGAAAGATATTTGAAACATCTAAAACCAACAAGAAACTAATGACTAGAAGAGGCACGGTATATTTACAAAATCAACAAGTTAAATTTTTAAAAATAAAATTCAAAAGGCAAACAAACATATAAAGAAATGTTCAAATTTGTTCAGAGTAATGCAGACGAAGATAAGGATAAGGATAGATTGATTTAAACCTTCTGGACTGGCTGTAATCAGAAAGGTGGACAATGTCAAGTGTGGTTGGAAACATGGGCTGAAGAATCTTCATACCCTGTTGATGGGACTGGTGTAGCCTAAGTAAAGAGATGAATACTCCATCAGGCAGCAATTCTGCTCTGGCTTTCTACCCCAAAGAAACTACCCCACAGTCTATAAGGGACACATATAGTTATGTGAATTGCAGTGCTGTTCATGGTGGCCCAGAGATGGAGGCAATCCAGGTGCCCATCCCTGGAAAGGTGGGGGGACAATATGTGGCAGAGGCACACCATGCCACAATCAGAGGATGATAGACCTGATAAACATATAACAATATATAGATCCAGAAATATTGTTTTGTATAAAATAATAATCATGGTTATATTAATAAATAGAATGATATATAACATAATACCACTTAAGTACACTTACTGTATATTCAAACAAAATAATCACATTTTTACAAGATCACAAACCAACATTAGATATCAGTATTTATATTGGTATAGTCGCTGATGAGGTGGGAAAGAAATGGTAATAAAGGCGAACAAAACCCAGTATCAATATGTTGAATATTGGAGATAAGATCTTTGTCTGAAAGGATGAAAATAATGGAACACAATATGAAGAATATGCTTAACTAAGCCAGATGCTTCCAGTCCCTCAACAAAAACAAACAGGTATTGTCTGCATTCTTATGACTTTTTACATGAATCTTGACTTTCACAGTTCTTCACGGAATTGGTGAAGAAGCAGGTTCCCATTTGGACAAATGTAAGGAATAATTCTGTGGTGTTGTTATCCATTTCACCTGTGAAATGATCAGGTTCAATTTTTTTTTAAATTACTGTTTATTCCTTATTAAGCTCATTTTTCCCCTTAGTATTCACCTGGAGACACTCTCTCTCTCTCTCTCTCTCTCTCTCTCTCTCTCTCTCTCTCTCTCGCTCTCTCGCTCTCTCTCTCGCTCTCTCTCTGTGTCTCCCTCCTCCCATCCCTCTCCCTCCCATCTTCCTTCTAATCTTGACCTCAACCGCTGTAAACAGAATAGAAGTGATAAGCAAGTTATGTTCTGTGGGCACAAAATTCTTTGTAATTAGTGCAGGCAAATACTGAATCTGTTAAGAGTCTGAATGCCAGACCATGCTGGTAAGAGCAGCCACAATACACTCCACAAGCACTATGGCCAACTGCTTACAGTATAGTAAGCACTACTAAATGTTCTTTATAGTGGAAAGATTTGGCATTAACAAATCATTAAGCAGGCACATGTGTTAATTCTTGCAGAGAATGAGAAATCATCTCTGGAAATCTGCCCCAGATTTCACTTTAACCTTGGTTGAATTAGAAATCAGAAAACTCAAGTCCTATTCATCATTCAAAACTTACTAGCTTTGCAAGTCTGAAGGACATTCAAACATTTCTGTGCTTTGTTTTGATTCATTTAAACATGTATTTCATGAGACTCTGCATAAAGAATGAGATTTGAGCATGTGATCCCTTGACTCTTGAACTGAATGGCCTGAAATGATTATGTGGTCTACATTCAATTCCCTTCTTATGGAGATGGATTATTATTACACAATTACAGACTTACAAAGAAACACATCAGAACTGCTATTTTTAAAATATCCAGGTATTTAAAAAATCACCAGGTCCAACTTTCCGGTAGATTAGAAATGAGAAGAGTGAACATCAGAGAAGTTGAGTGTCTTTCCAAGAACTGACAGGTGCGTAGTGCTGGAGCTGCGAGTACAAGCCAAGTCTTTTGACTTCCAGATGACTGTTTCACTTCTAAAATTTACTCTAATTATGTAGCTGGTCAATTATGCTGTCTGATCTTAGAAACTCAAAAAGTTTCTTCCTCACACAGAAAAAATCCCAACATAATTATTTAGTAGAAGAAAAATATTGTTTCTATAAGGACCTATTAAAATACATGCTATTATCAT
This sequence comes from Monodon monoceros, assembly GCF_005190385.1. Lineage (NCBI taxonomy): Eukaryota > Metazoa > Chordata > Mammalia > Artiodactyla > Monodontidae > Monodon > Monodon monoceros. The sequence continues at coordinate 41,876,250 of NW_021703772.1, forward strand.
AGACATATTTTGCTGATGGGCACTAGCAAGGATTATTTTATCAGTTTAGCAAAGGGATATCTTGGGTCTTCCAGAGATGAACGGTAAGGCAGACACCTGTCTGTGCCAAGTAGCACGGCATTAGCAGGCCTAGATGAGAAGATTTGGAGGGTTGAGAACAGTATGACATTGCTACAAAGGCCTGAGATGATGTATCAACTGGCTATGAGGGCTGGCTTAGGGTTAGAGGAAGGAAGAAAGGACAGATACTGAAACGGAAGAATGTCAAGGTAAAAACAAGCTTCACCCAAATTTGCAGTTTTGCCAACAGCCGGTCATGCATTGGAGCTTCCCTTGCTCCAAGTCCTGTATAAAGTCAGCCCAATAAGTAGCTTAAATAATACACTTCTACAACATGAAATAATGTCTAACATATGACTTCTATGTAGCAAGGCACTCTTGGACTCAAGAAAGCATATGCAGAAAGAAAAATGAAAGCTGGTCCTGCTGAATCTGCTTGCTTTAACTGACTGCAGCCTCCAAGAGAGAGAAACATTAAAATATGTCCTGAAAACCACCTCTAATTCTGAACAAGCACACAAACCATGTTCTTAATCAGTCAAGGAACAGGCACATGTGTGCACACACACGCAAAACAAACATTTGTGTAATTTCATATTATTTTTCAATATTCTTTATTCCTTTACATTGTTGGAAAGCACAACGTTCATATTTTCATTTTGTTTTTAAGGCTTGAAATTCGTTAGATTTTCAAGCAAAGGAAGTAATTATTAGAGTTTGTGATATCGTATGTATTTCTGATATTGCCACCATAGCATAGATTTCAATTTTCAACATCAGCTTAATATTCCTACAGTACTGATACAGTAGGCAAAGAGGCTGGTACCTCATTTCTGATACATTAGTCAAAGTGTCAGTAATTTCACAGGCAACGTAAACTAAAAGAGTGCAGCTATGTGCACAGCTCTCCACATGATTTTTGACCAAAATTAAAACGTGATTACTTAATGATTTATTAGTAAGTACAAATAATGAAATGATCCTGAAAGCAGGATTTAAAGAAACACAAATCCTATAGATAGTTAAAAATCTGTGCCATGTTAAAGTTTAAATAGCCTAATTGAATTTAAACATTACTGAAAGCAATCTGGCACTAAAGGAGCATAAGCTCATCTTGAGCCTTTCCTCAGAGTTGTCTTCTGAGGGACTGTCCATTAAACTGGATCTATTTTCCAGTATGTCAGAATGGCTCCTTAGGGCATAGCTCTAAGCTTTAAACAGGGACACTGGTAGACTTTTCACAAATTAAAGAAAAAAATATCCCTTGCTTAGAGGGACACATTCATTCACCAGGATTCATGACTTAGCAAACACAACATGGATTGGATTTTCGTTGCCACATCCCCCCTTGTTTGGAGTCCCTTGTGGAATGAAGGACTAGTACAACCAGAAGTGAAAGTTCTGCTTTAAAATACTTACTGACAATAGAACAGCCAAAAGCTCTTAATTTGCTACCTTGCCATTCTCAATCTTCCAAAAAAGTTATAGCTGTAATTTTGTAATTCCTCTCCACTTGATGCTTTTGCTAGGAAATTTTTCATTTTCATATTCATAATATGTGCACCTTTCTTATTCAAAATCAGAAACAAAAGATGAAGAATGATTGGGAAAAATCATTCACACCTAATTATGGACTACCTCTTCCATGAATGTGCAAATTGCAGTGCATGTCTATTTAAAGGAATATGTTTTCAAGGCACTCCCTTGATTCATTCACCTATACGCTACTGGATTGGTAGCTCCCTTCAGATAACAATTATTGATATTATTAAGAGTATTCATAAATTTAGCCAGCTTAGAAACCTCAGTTTTTTCTAAACCTGAGTAAGGGGTGATTTGGTTTTTGTATGTTTCTTCCAAAACACAAAACAAAAACAAAACTCACCAATACATTTTTAAAGCCTGTTTTAAAAGAATAACAGGGACTTCATGACTAGGTTTGTGAGCCAAAATGGACTCTCATATGTATTGATATAAGGTGCATTACAATCTCAGTGTCCCCTCTTCCATTCTTTCTTGTTTCCTCTCCTTTTTCCTGAGACTAAAAATATAAGATTGAAAGTTCTGATGAATTTGCTGTTGAAAAGTCTGAGACTTTAGCAGCAGAGAACTATTGGAAATTATTTTTGAATAAAATGCAGAGTAACTAAAATGTGGATTTGCATTAAGAGCAAATTAATGCAATCTTTTAAAAATTAGTTTCCCATTTCAAAAAGATCCACAATAAAGTTGTATGTGTGTTTGAAGCAATACTGTAATTAAAGGTCCCTATTTTTTCTTCCCAGAAGGTAATGTACTCAGTTACTCCTCAGAACACAGCCAAACGTAGATAGCAATCCTGTTTTCTAAGTATAGGTTGGGCTGGTTTCTGTCAAAGTAATCAAATAAAGGATATTTGTGTCAGTATACAGTGATACTAAGTACACTCAGCCACCTGGCTTTTGTTCTGATATCCATGAGCTCCATAAACTGATGGATTAGTAAATTGTTCTCTTCCAGCCAGTGCCAAATGATTTACTCATTCTTTTTTCACTTCCTCACGAGCACTTCTGCACAAACACATGGCATTCTAATAGAGAGTGGAGACAAGAGCCCTGCAACACGTATGAACTTATATCATGGTAATCTATACCACACCATGCCATGCCCATCTTCTTTAAACTTAACAATAACTTCTTGTTAACTGACCAACCTCCTTCCAGAGTTGTCCAGATCAATTTTCTATCCATACTGCAGCTAGAGTAATGGTGGAAAAGAAACAAAGTAGAGAAATGAAGAGATGTTTGGAAAGTAGAATATATGGGACATGGAAATTGAATGTGAGGCTGTCTTTGTGAAATATTGCTCATTGAAAAGTTTTTAAATTGTGCAGAGAAAGTATAAATGACAAAATTCGGTATGGAATGTCATGACAAATGCATTCACACTACCAAAAACCTGGATACACTGTCCATTAGGATCTGATGTATTTGAATAGGAGCACCTGTAAACAAAAGACTTGGAAATAGATTTGATACAAAGTAGGGAGAATAGAGGAGAATGGAAAGAAAATGCTGAAGTTCCTGACTTCATATATTAATGAAACAATGTATAGTAATGCTTCTGATAGAGGGAGCAGTGGAAGAAGACCAGGAACAGACTTGATGCAAATATGAGGTGTTCAAAGGTTTTTTTTTTTAAAAAAAGGTAAAGTCATGACTCTCATACAAATATGAAATAAGCATGTGTCAGTCCATTTAAATCATTAATTAATGAGGGAAGCAGTAAGATGTTACAACCAGTTCAAAGGGACATCCAAAAGAGTAGACACATATAGAAGCAATTAGGACTGCTGAAATGAACTTGCTTAGTAGGTGCAAAGCATGCATCTTTTATAGAGGAGAAGAGAAATCAGTTGCACTTGACGAGACAAAATTCATTTGCATGTCTAGGGACAAGAATAATTTGCAGTTCTATCATTTATCCACATTTTACAAAGTGGTAAAGCTCAGAGACAATGAAAGGTACATTAGAAAGATGCATCACACAATACCTAATTTTCTATTGAAGATACCTAATAATCTCTTAAATTCATTTGAAAGTATTCCATATTTTTCCCATACAAAGGTGATTTAAAGACAACCATGTGGAGATATCAAATAAGCCCCTAGATACAGGTTCACTTCCTTCCTATCAAGTTCTAACTTAAACAACTGGCAAACAGCTTATACCCTACATTTTCAGAAAAAGGGGACCACTTTTATGATCTTTCCCTGTTGCAAAACAAAGAATAAATTATTCTTGATAAAAACAAATGAACAAGAAAATATTACATCATCTTACACATTCTTTTTTGCCTTTCCAGGTCCAACTGAAGCTTTTATCTGTTCCAAATATTTTCAAAAGATGGAACACGCATCTTTCTGAATAGTTTACTCTGAATTGAAACAAAGTTAAAAAGTTCTGTTGTAAGAAATATTCAACAATTGGCAAGGAATTGAGTTTCTGAAAAGGACAACACTGGATGGAAAAATTTGAGGGGAGGGATGGTTTGTAGTATTTGATTGGTATTAGAGGCAGTTATTTAGATGGCCTCAAATCCTGAACAGAGTATACATTTGTATTTAATTTATTTTAAAAGCTATCACCTGTTTTTTTCCCTTTCTCTACTGTGGGCATAAGGGAGTTTATCAAGGAGATTAACTTTGGGGGTAGGGGTGCTTACTTCCCAACACAAGGTTTTCTTGAAAGAGAAGCAATGTTGGAAACTACTCAGAGGGGTCAATATTCTGTCCAAACACTTGACCCTCAGACATCCTAACTACCAATCACACTATTCTAAGGGGAAAGAATTCCACATAGTACTGGTACCAGAAATGAGGAAGGATTTTGTTCAAGTGTTTGGTACTGGAGAGGGTTTCTGAAATACTTCAGTGGTCTGTCTTTACTTTCCCATTTTCGAAGGGCTTACTAATAATTGCAGCATGCCTGCCATGTAAGGACAGTGATTAATAACCTTGTGTATAGACCATAGGTTTAGTCATAGGTATGTTAAACTAGATTTTATTCAATTCGATGGTATTCAGTTTTAAAGTATAATAAACAAATATAATACTAAAATGTATTTCTAAGAAATCATCTATGAGAACATATGTTTAAAACCAGGAGATAACTTGCCTCAGAAAAATATATTTCCCTAGCTTTGAATACTCATACGATATTTGTGATTTTTAAACTTGAATCTAGCAGCTGACATTTAGAACTTCATTTTCGTATTAGTACTGAAAAAAAAGTAGTCACTCTAAGATTTAAGACATTTTTTTGTACCAGCTTTCTCTATTCTCTCCCTTCTTATAGCCCTAATACTCAGAGAAAACATACCTACCTCAGCTTAACACATATGTTATCATTTCAAGTGTATCATCACTCATACTGCATTGGGATGGACTAGGAAGGAATAAATTAAAAACAGGTTAGGTACACAAGCTTGCATTGATCAGTTATCTTAGAGCAACTGAATGTTGATTTATGGCAGCTCTCTTGTTTCATTTCCTTTACTTTTTTTCACTTTTGTTCCACTTTCATGTGTGCATGTGTATACGTATACATATATATCAGACAATCTTTGGAGTCTATACTTGAGCTTTGGAACGATTTTTGATCTCTGGAGAAATAACAGGGCTTTCTTTTATTCTTCTGAGGGTAAAAATTTCCATGTCTCAGTCTGTCAATAGTCAGTTCTTTTTTTTTTTTTTAAGACGTTGGGGGTAGGAGTTTATTAATTAATTAATTTATTTAGGCTGTGTTGGGTCTTTGTTTCTGTGCGAGGGCTTTCTCTAGTTTTGGCAAGCGGGGGACACTCTTCATTGCGGTGCGCGGGTCTCTCACTATCGCGGCCTCAATTGTTGCGGAGCACAGGCTCCAGACGCACAGGCTCAGTAGTTGTGGCTCACGGGCCCAGTTGCTCCGCGGCATGTGGGATCCTCCCAGATCAGGGCTCGAACCCGTGTCCCCTGCATTAGCAGGCAGATTCTCAACCACTGTGCCACCAGGGAAGCCCAGTTCTTTTTCGACCATAACCTGACACATGCCTCATGAACTTCCTAATGACTCTGACTGCCACGTTCTCCTGCTCAAATTGCAAGCTATTCTTCTAATGTACACGTCACATCTCTAAATTGATCCCCTGTTTTCTTTTTTTTTTTTTTAAACATCTTTATTGCGGTATAATTGCTTTACAATGGTGTGTTAGTTTCTGCTTTATAACAAAGTGAATCAGTTATACATATACATATGTTCCCATATGTCTTCCCTCTTGCGTCTCCCTCCCTCCCACTCTCCCTATCCCACCCCTCCAGGCTGTCACAAAGCACCGAGCTAATATCCCTATGCCTTGCGGCTGCTTCCCCCTAGCTATCTACCTTACTACGTTTGTTAGTGTGTATATGTCCATGACTCTCTCTCGCCCTGTCAAAGCTCACCCCTCCCCCTCCCCATATCCTCAAGTCCGTTCTCCAGTAGGTCTGCGTCTTTATTCCTGTCTTACCCCTAGGTTCTTCATGACATTTTTTTCCCCCTTAAATTCCATATATATGTGTTAGCATACGGTATTTGTCTTTTTCTTTCTGACTTACTTCACTCTGTATGACAGACTCTAGGTCTATCCATCTCATTACAAATAGCTCGATTTCATTTCTTTTTAAGGCTGAGTAATATTCCATTGTATATATGTGCCACATCTTCTTTATCCATTCATCCGATGATGGGCGCTTAGGTTGTTTCCATCTCCGGGCTATTGTAAATAGAGCTGCAATGAACATTTTGGTACATGACTCTTTTTGAATTTTGGTTTTCTCAGGGTATATGCCCAGTAGTGGGATTGCTGGGTCATATGGTAATTCTATTTGTAGTTTTTTAAGGAACCTCCATACTGTTCTCCATAGTGGCTGAACCAATTCACATTCCCACCAGCAGTGCGAGAGTGTTCCCTTTTCTCCACACCCTCTCCAGCATTTATTGTTTCTAGATTTTTTGATGATGGCCATTCTGACTGGTGTGAGATGATATCTCATTGTAGTTTTGATTTGCATTTCTCTAATGATTAATGATGTTGAGCATTCTTTCATGTGTTTGTTGGCATTCTGTATATCTTCTTTGGAGAAATGTCTATTTAGGTCTTCTGCCCATTTTTGGATTGGGTTGTTTGTTTTTTTGTTATTGAGCTGCATGAGCTGCTTGTAAATTTTGGAGATTAATCCTTTGTCAGTTGCTTCATTTGCAAATATTTTCTCCCATTCCGAGGGTTGTCTTTTGGTCTTGATTATGGTTTCCTTTGCTGTGCAAAAGCTTTGAAGTTTCATTAGGTCCCATTTGTTTATTTTTGTTTTTATTTCCATTACTCTAGGAGGTGGGTCAGAAAGGATCTTGCTGTGATTTATGTCATAGAGTGTTCTGCCTATGTTTTCCTCTAAGAGTTTGATAGTTTGTGGCCTTACATTTAGGTCTTTAATCCATTTTGAGCTTATTTTTGTGTATGGTGTTAGGGAGTGATCTAATCTCATACTTTTACATGTACCTGTCCAGTTTTCCCAGCACCATTTATTGAAGAGGCTGTCCTTTCTCCACTGTACATTCCTGCCACCTTTATCAAAGATAAGGTGTCCATATGTGCATGGGTTTATCTCTGGGCTTTCTATTCTGTTCCATTGATCTATCTTTCTGTTTTTGTGCCAGTACCATACTGTCTTGATTACTGTAGCTTTGTAGTATAGTCTGAAGTCAGGGAGCCTGATTCCTCCAGCTCCTTTTTTCGTTCTCAAGATTGCTTTGGCTATTTGGGGTCTTTTGTGTTTCCATACAAATTGCGAAATTTTTTGTTCTAGTTCTGTGAAAAATGCCAGTGGTAGTTTGATAGGGATTGCATTGAATCTATAGATTGCTTTGGGTAGTAGAGTCATTTTCACAATGTTGATTCTTCCCATCCAAGAACATGGTATATCTCTCCATCTATTTGTATCATCTTTAATTTCTTTCATCAGTGTCTTATAATTTTCTGCATACAGGTCTTTCGTCTCCTTAGGTAGGTTTATTCCTAGATATTTTATTCTTTTTGTTGCAATGGTAAATGGGAGTGTTTTCTTGATTTCACTTTCAGATTTTTCATCATTAGTATATAGGAATGCCAGAGATTTCTGTGCATTAACTTTGTATCCTGCTACTTTACCAAATTCATTGATTAGCTCTAGTAGTTTTCTGGTAGCATCTTTAGGATTCTCTATGTATAGTATCATGTCATCTGCAAACAGTGACAGCTTTACTTCTTCTTTTCCGATTTGGATTCCTTTTATTTCCTTTTCTTCTTTGATTGCTGTGGCTAAAACTTCCAAAACTATGTTGAATAAGAGTGGTGAGAGTGGGCAACCTTGTCTTGTTCCTGATCTTAGTGGAAATGCTTTCATTTTTTTCACCATTGAGGATGATGTTTGCTGTGGGCTTGTCATATATGGCCTTTATTATGTTGAGGAAAGTTCCCTCTATGCCTACTTTCTGGAGGGTTTTTATCATAAATGGGTGTTGAATTTTGTCGAAAGCTTTCTCTGCATCTATTGAGATGATCATATGGTTTTTCTCCTTCAATTTGTTAATATGGTTTATCACATTGATAGATTTGCATATATTGAAGAATCCTTGCATTCCTGGAATAAACCCCACTTGATCATGGTGTATGATCCTTTTAATGTGCTGTTGGATTCTGTTTGCTAGTATTTTGTTGAGGATTTTTGCATCTGTGTTCATCAGTGATATTGGCCTGTAGTTTTCTTTCTTTGTGACATCCTTGCCTGGTTTTGGTATCAAGGTGATGGTGGCCTAGTAGAAGGAATTTGGGAGTGTTCCTCCCTCTGCTATATTTTGGAAGAGTTTGAGAAGGATAGGTGTTAGCTCTTCTCTAAACGTTTGATAGAATTCACCTGTGAAGCCATCTGGTCCTGGGCTTTTGTTTGTTGGAAGATTTTTAATCACAGTTTCAATTTCAGTGCTTGTGATTGGTCTGTTCATATTTTCTATTTCTTCCTGATTCAGTCTTGGCAGGTTGTGCATTTCTAAGAATTTGCCCATTTCTTCCAGATTGTCCATTTTATTGGCATAGAGTTGCTTGTAGTAATCTCTCATGATTTTTTTTATTTCTGCAGTGTCAGTTGTTACTTCTCCTTTTTCATTTCTAATTCTATTGATTTGAGTCTTCTCCCTTTTTTTCTTGATGAGTCTGGCTAGTGGTTTATCTATTTTGTTTATCTTCTCAAAGAACCAGCTTTTAGTTTTATTGATCTTTGCTATCGTTTCCTTCATTTCTTTTTCATTTATTTCTGATCTGATTTTTATGATTTCTTTCCTTCTGCTAGCTTTGGGGTTTTTTTGTTCTTCTTTCTCTAATTGCTTGAGGTGTAAGGTTAGGTTGTTTATTCGAGATGTTTCCTGCTTCTTAAGGTGGGCTTGTATTGCTATAAACTTCCCCCTTAGAACTGCTTTTGCTGCATCCCATAGGTTTTGGGTCGTCGTGTCTCCATTGTCATTTGTTTCTAGGTATTTTTTTATTTCCTCTTTGATTTCTTCACTGATCACTTCATTATTAAGTAGTGTATTGTTTAGCCTCCATGTGTTTGTATTTTTTACAGATCTTTTCCTGTAATTGATATCTAGTCTCATGGCGTTGTGGTCAGAAAAGATACTTGATACAATTTCAATTTTCTTAAATTTACCAAGGCTTGATTTGTGACCCAAGATATGATCTATCCTGGAGAATGTTCCATGAGCACTTGAGAAAAATGTGTATTCTGTTGTTTTTGGATGGAGTGTCCTATAAATATCAATTAAGTCCATCTTGTTTAATGTCTCATTTAAAGCTTGTGTTTCCTTATTTATTTTCATTTTGGATGATCTGTCCATGGGTGAAAGTGGGGTGTTAAAGTCCCCTACTATGAATGTATTACTGTCGATCTCCCCTTCTATGGCTGTTAGTATTTGCCTTATGTATTGAGGTGCTTCTATGTTGGGTGCATAAATATTTACAATTGTTATATCTTCTTCTTGGATCGATCCCTTGATCATTATGTAGTGTCCTTCTTTGTCTCTTGTAATAGTCCTTATTTTAAAGTCTATTTTGTCTGATATGAGAATTGCTACTCCAGCTTTCTTTTGGTTTCCATTTGCATGGAATATCTTTTTCCATCCCCTTATTTTCAGTCTGTATGTGTCTCTAGGTCTGAAGTGGGTCTCTTGTAGACAGCACATATAAGGGTCTTGTTTTTGTATCCATTCAGCCAATCTGTGTCTTTTGGTGGGAGCATTTAGTCCATTTACATTTAAGGTAATTATCGATATGTATGTTCCTATTCCCATTTTCTATATTGTTTTGGGTTCGTTATTATAGGTCTTTTCCTTCTCTTGTGTTTCTTGTCTAGAGAAGTTCCTTTAGCATTTGTTGTAAAGCTGGTTTGGTGGTGCTGAACTCTCAGCTTTTGCTTGTCTGTAAAGGTTTTAATTTCTCCATCAAATCTGAATGAGATCCTTGCTGGGTAGAGTAGTCTTGGTTGCAGGTTTTTCTCCTTCATCACTTTCAGTATGTCCTGCCACTCCCTTCTGGCTTGTAGGGTTTCTGCTGAGAGATCAGCTGTTAACCTTATGGGGATTCCCTTGTGTGTTATTTGTTGTTTTTCCCTTGCTGCTTTTAATATGCTTTCTTTGTATTTAATTTTTGACAGTTTGATTAATATGTGTCTTGGCATATTTCTCCTTGGATTTATCCTGTATGGGACTCTCCGTGCTTCCTGGACTTGATTAACTATTTCCTTTCCCATATTAGGGAAGTTTTCAACTATAATCTCTTCAAATATTTTCTCAGTCCCTTTCTTTTTCTCTTCTTCTTCTGGAACCCTTATAATTCGAATGTTGGTGCGTTTAATGTTATCCCAGAGGTCTCTGAGACTGTCCTCAGTTCTTTTCATTCTTTTTTCTTTATTCTGCTCTGCAGTAGTTATTTCCACTATTTTATCTTCCAGGTCACTTATCCGTTCTTCTGCCTCAGTTATTCTGTTATTGATCCCATCTAGAGTACTTTTAATATCATTTATTGCGTTGTTCATCATTGCTTGTTTCATCTTTATTTCTTCTAGGTCCTTGTTAACTGTTTCTTGCATTTTGTCCATTCTACTTCCAAGATTTCGGATCATCCTTACTATCATTATTCTGAATTCTTTTTCAGGTAGACTGCCTATTTCCTCTTCGTTTGTTAGGTCTGGTGCATTTTTATCTTGCTCCTTCATCTGCTGTGTGTTTTTCTGTCTTCTCATTTTGCTTATCTTACTGTGTTTGGGGTCTCCTTTTTGCAGGCTGCACGTTCGTATTTCCCGTTGTTTTTGATGTCTGTCTCCAGTGGCTAAGGTTGTTTCAGTGGGTTGTGTAGGCTTCCTGGTGGAGGGGACTAGTGCCTGTGTTGTGGTGGTTGAGGCTGGATCTTGTCTCTTTAGTGGGCAGGTTCACGTCTGGTGGTGTGTTTTGGGGTGTCTGTGGCCTTATTATGATTTTAGGCAGCCTCTCTGCTAATGGGTGGGGTTGTGTTCCTGTTTTGCTAGTTGTTTGACATAGGTTGTCTAGCACTGTGGATTGCTGGTCGTTGAGTGAAGCTGGGTGCTGGTGTTAAGATGGAGGTCACTGGGAGATTTCCGCCATTTAATATTATGTGGAGCTGGGAGGTCTCTTGTTGACCAGTGTCCTGAAGTTGGCTCTCCTACCTCAGAGGCAGAGCCCTGACTCCTGGCTGGAGCACCAAGAGCCTATCATCCACACGGCTCAGAATAAAAGGGAGAAAAAGTAGAGAGAATTAGTAGAAGTATGAGGAAAGAAAGAAGGAAAGGAGGAAAGGAAGGAAGGAAGAAAGAAGCAAAGAAGGAAAGACAGGAGGGAGGGAGGGAGGGAGGAAGGAAGGAAGGAAGGAAGGAGGGAAAGAAGGAAAAAAGACAGAAAGAAAGAAGATACAGTAAAAATAAAATATAGTATAATATAGTTATTGAATTAAAAAATATTTAGAAAAAAAAAAAGGGACGGATAGAACCTTAGGACAAATGTTGGAAGCAAAGCTATACAGAGAAAATCTTACACAGAAGCATACACATACACCTTCACAAAAAGAGGTAAAGGGGGAAAAATCTTAAATCTTGCTCTCAGAGACCACCTCCTCAATTTGGGGTGATTCGTTGTCTAAAGGAGGGAAGGAAGGAAGGAAGGAAAGAAAGAAAGAAAGAAAGAACGAAGGTAAAGTATAATAAAGTTATTACAATTAAAATTAATTATTGAGAAAAAAAATTTTTTTAAAAAACCATGGACGGATAGAGCCCTAGGACAAATGGTGGAAGCAAGAGTATACAGACAAGATCTCACACAGAAGCATACACGTACACATTCACAAAAAGAGGAAAAGGGAAAAAAATCATAGATCTCGCTCCTAAATTCCACCTCTTCATTTGGGATCATTCCTTGTCTATTCAGGTATTCCACAGATGCAGGGTATATCAAGTTGATTGTGGAGCTTTAATCCGCTGCTTCTGAGGCTGCTGGGAGAGATTTCCCTTTCTCTTCTTTGTTCTCACAGCTCACAGGAGCTCAGCTTTGGATTTGGCCCTGCCTCTGCGTGTAGGTCGCTGGAGGGCGTCTGTTTTTTGCTCAGACAGGACAGGGTTAAAGGAGCCGCTGATTCGGGGGCTCTGGCTCACTCAGGCCGGGGGTGGGGGGCGGAAGGAGGGGCACTGCGTGCGGGGCGGGCCTGCGGCGTCAGAGGCGGCGTGACGTTGCGGCAGAGGCCGGCGTGACGTTGCACCAGCCTGAGGCTGGCCGTGCGTTTTCCCGGGGAAGTTGTCCCTGGTTCCCGGGAACCTGGCAGTGGCGGGCTGCACAGGCTCCACGGAAGAGGGGTGTGGAGAGTGACCTGTGCTCGCACACAGGCCCCTTGGTGGCGGCAGCAGCAGCCTTAGCGTCTCCCGCCCGTCTCTGGGGTCCGCGCTTTTAGCCGCGGCTAGCGCCTGTCTCTGGGGTCCGCGCTTTTAGCCGTGGCTCGCGCCCATCTCTGGGGTTCGCGCTTTTAGCCGCGGCTCGCGCCCGTCTCTGGAGTTCCTTTAAGCAGCGCTCTTAAACCCCTCTCCTCGCGCACCAGGAAACAAAGAGGGAAGAAAAAGTCTCTTGCCTCTTCGGCAGGTGCAGGCTTTTCCCCTAACTCCCTCCCGGCTAGTCGTGGTGCACTAACCCCTTCAGGCTATGTTCAAGCCGCCAACCCCAGTCCTCTCCCTGCGCTCAGTCCAAAACCGAAACCCGAGCCACAGCTCGCAGCCCCGCCCGCCCCGGCGGGTGAGCAGACAAGCCTCTCGGGCTGGTGAGTGCCGGTCAGCACCGATCCTCTGTGCGGGAATCTCCCCGCTTTGCCCTCCGCACCCGTTGCTATGCACTCCTCCGCGGTACCGAAGCTCCCCCCTCCGCCTCCCGCAGTCTCCGCCCGCGGAGGGGCTTCCTAGTGTGTGGAAACTTTTCCTCCTTCACAGCTCCCTCCCACTGGTGCAGGTTCCGTCCTTATTCTTTTGTCTCTGTTTTTTCTTTTGCCCTACCCAGGTATGTGGGGAGTTTCTTGCCTTTTGGGAGGTCTGAGGTCTTCTGCCAGCCTTCAGTAGGTGTTCTGTAGGAGTTGTTCCACGTGTAGATGTATTTCTGGTGTATCCGTGGGGAGGAAGGCGATCTCCGCGTCTTACTCTTCCGCCATCTTCCCAACTTGATCCCCTGTTTTCAATTGGCCCATCCTAAGTTCCCAAAAGACTTATTTTATTTTTCTTTCTTTTAATTCTTTTTGAAATGCAGATGCCTTGTGTAAATTAGCATTTTTGTGTAAATCTGGCTGTAAAGGGCACATGTATGTACAACGTATTCTCCTGCTCATTTGAGGAATGCTCCTCTCTTGCTAATCACACTTGTACATTCATACATGGATATCTCCTCGAGTTCTAGTCATGTTGGATGTACCTATAAATTCACAGTAGTTGTGAGGGCTAGGTTTTATTTTTTCTTTGTGGGTTATCTTTATCTGGTAGACATAAAACCAATTAATGGTGTATTTTCTTAATATCCTAATTTAAGCTTTTGTTTTATGGGGGCTATAAAATATAATAAGGGTTGACTTATTTATTTTTTTAAGATCAGAACATTGATACATTAATTAGGTTAGGGTGTCATTTTTGTCATCCATTTGCAGTTTTTCACTTTCTTCTGTATAAATATCTTTCCATCTCTAGCCAACATCTCTCCCTTTTCTCCATTACACCAAAGTACAGTGTATGGCATTCAGGCCATGCTTCTATACCCAGCAGTGAAGTGGTTCTGAGAAATATTCCAAAGAGATGAGAAATATTTTTGTTTGGCTAAGAGAGGGTTCAATATTAGAATAGACCTAGAATGGTTTTACGCTGTTGTAACCCTAGAGAGGTGGGTGGAGACCCTGCCACGCCAAATTGGTCTGGATGTTGAGTCTGGTGATGCCACAAACACACCAATAGGGTATGAAGAGATTTATTACTCATCTGGGGAAGCTTTCTGGGGAGACACGGGGAGGTTCCCAAGCAGGTCAGAAAATGACTAATAAGAGCCAGGAAGAGATAGGCTTTAGCTTTTTTGTGGTTAGGACGTGGTTTGGCGGGTGAGGCTTCCCACGTTTGGACTGGGGCTTGTATAGTTTGAACTGTTGTCAAAGGCGGGAGCACCTGGGCTTTCTGACTGGCTTGCCCAGAAGTGAGGCAAGAGTATGGGAAGCAGAGGTGGGGATAGAAAACTATCAAGTCAAACATTCAAAAATGAATTTAGACTCTTTATTGTATATGCCAGCTTCTCAAGATACCAGCCAAATATATGATAACTGATTTCTAAAACCAGCGATCCTTTCTATTAAAACAAATAAAATAAAATAGACAATTTAATTAAAATGGGCATTTTGAGTTATTCTCAAAAAACTAGTAAAAGAAATTTAAAAATATATTTTACATACACCAGTCCTTATTCTTAGGCTAAAAATATGTTATGCTTCTAGAATTAAACAAGATATGAATTCTAACTTACGGACAAGGCAAGAAGATATTAGAGGATGCTATAAATGCAGCTTAAAAAAACCCAGTTCTGATCTGAATATGTCAGTTGAGCTATATTACTCCTCAGGTAAAAATATTGAGATGTAGTAGAAATAATTCTGCATTTGTAATTAGAAGACCCAATTTTAAAACCTTGTTCCATGCTTTACAGGTAAGTGAAATGGAGGAAGTACCTTTTAATTTCCCTATTTATGAAATAGGATGCTGTTGGTTTTGTTATAATGGTACATGCATGTTCCTAAGAATCACTGCACTGTACAAGATGAGCCAATAAAAATCACAGGGTTTATGGGGAAAATGGAGTTAGCAACACATACTCAAAATGTTCATCAGTAAGACCTAAAACTGGTAGAGACATATCATAACATTTATAGAGCAATTTTATGCTTATTAAATGGTTAAGAAATACATATTGCCATAACAGATATGGCTCTTTACCTTGAAAAATACTTGACGTTTGCTTGTGGTAGTCGTCATGGTAAGTGTTCCAGCTTGCTAACCATTGTGAAATGGTGAAGGAAGGAGGATTATCTGAAATTGGAAGGAAGGTCATAACATCAGAGGTAGTGATAGAGGTTTGAGGTGTGTATGTGGTTTATGTATCCCAATGTGGCTTGGTTCACCTGTGTGCAGTATTCTACATTTACCTAGTGTTTCTCAGATGAAATCGTGCATAAACAAACCGAAATTTGCATTATGCCCAAATTGTTCCCTAATATATCAATTGCACTGAAACAAATTCACATTTGAAAAAAGAATATAGAAAAACTAGCTACACTACCATCTGCCCTGTTTTTATTGTGGTGTTTGAGACCACAGGTCTTAGAGCCAGACAGATTGTATCCAGACTACTGCTATCACATCTTTTCTGTGTGATCTTGGACACATTAATGTAAGATCTAAATGTTAGGCTCCTTATCTGTAAAATGGAGCCAGTAATTGTTTCCAGCAAATAGGCTTTTTTTTTAATGGGTTAAATGTTTAATGCACGGAGAGGATCTTGTACTGGCTAAGGGTTCTGAAACCTTGGTGAAAATATTTTGTAATCTAGGAATATATACTTGGAAGAATTTATTTCAGTATTAAGTTGAACCATATATTTGAATTGCCAATATTTAATCATTTTTCTTCATCAAACACAGTAATTTCATATGGTTTGTCCTAATATTCCTTGTGTTTTTTGGTAATACAATACTTATACATGAGTTAATAATTTTAGAATTATATAAGACTAGCATAAAATTAAAGAGGTGGAAAATGTGTTTAATACTGTATATAGTATAAGGCAGTAACTTTAACTTGTGGTCAGTAAACTATATCTGTATTACAAAACCCACTTTCATAACTAACATTCTGATCCTTAATTTGTACTTCTTCCAGTCCTAAAACATTGAGAATATGGATTAACGTGGAAATTTTCTCCATAAAGAAAAGTTTGAAGTGCTCTATTTAAAAATGCACAAGAATGTAAATTAAAGATTAATGATAAATTTCCCCTTTGGAGAAATTTAATTGGTTGTAGACAAAGACTCATTGAGGCCTCTGGCACAATGTGGTCTTGGAAACTTGAGAGACATATTGTTATTTAAAAGTTTTGAAGTTTGAATACAGATGTTTGTTTCATATTTTATTGTATTTTCTCATCCTCTTCTGCTAATCAGTTTTTTTTTTTTTTAGGCTTAGTCAATTAAATTATTCAGCATTTTATGGATAGAGGCCCAATTTATCTGGTTACAGTGATCTGTATTTGGTGTAGTATTATGGAAATCTGAATGTGGTAGAAGGAATTTTAGCCTCAACTAGTAGATTTTTCAAGTAGCATTAATTCTGAATTTTGTATTTTGATTAATAGTAGAGGAGCTGTGTCAGATTTTAATGATATTTGCAGTCATCATCCTGTCTCCTTGTAATAAAATAACTGAGTGATAGAGAACAAGGGATTAAATCAATGTACTTTTACTTTCTGTGGGTAAAGACACCAAAGCACATAAACAAATTTCAGTGGGTTCACAAGTCTTACACTGCTACTTTCAAAAAGGGAGATATTCAAGCATTATTCATATAAATCAGATAGAGTCTACTATTCCGCCATTATCTTTAAATGGCAGTATTATTTGTGAATCAGATGTTTAATCATTATGCTATTTTCTGTGGATATTTACTTAAAGAGAAAGTTTACTTATAAGAAATATAAAGCTGATAAAATACTATGTTAACCATGTTTTGATATTAATTTTAACAGCCATACACAAATGGTTATACTTCTATGTCTGGTGAAAGTATTTCATAAGATATACCCATTATATAAAGCCTATAAAGCCATCAATTTGAAATTTTAAAAAGGCAAATTATTGTAAAACTAATATTTAAAAAATGATTTGTCAAAGGATGCTTTAAATTGCTAGGCTGCATTCATTGTAAAGTGTCTGATGTTGATCCATGGCTTTGTGATAAGGTTTATTGTAAGCAAGCTTGTTCTGCATAAAAAAAATGATCAGAATTAAACCTTTATGTTTAGCTAATAAATTTTAACTACATAAGAGATCATATTCTTTGCATCTGTCTATTCCCTGGAGCAAGAAAATTCATATTTCAAAAAGACACCAGTCCAAACCAAACCTAGTTATTTTATTTTTCAGGCAAAAAAATCTACATAAAACAAAAAAAAAAGGCCTTAACATTTACACTTATGAAAAAATATAGTCATTTAAATTTTATTTTATTGTAGAAGTTACCATCAACATTTTCTTTTAATAAAATTACAGTTGAAATTCTAAGCATCTACTTAATTCTTCTGATTAGATTACAATGGGGGTGGGAGGAAGGAAGAAAGAGAGAATGAATGGGAGATAAAAGAGACAACTATTCTAAGCTTCCTGAAGGGAGTGGGGAATGGTCGCTGTGATGACTGACAGAAAATCAATTTCCACACCTCCTCTCTCCTAGAGAAATGGAGAAGTGGAACTTTTATGCTCCCATTTCCCACAGGTAACCCAAGGGGAACTTTCAGGCTCACGAGTATTTCTGGTTGCTGAGAGTTCCCCGAAAAGGCAATCTGAATTACCTTCCATTGTGTTCAGCAAGGTAGAGGACCTTTAGGGTGCTGTTCAGGTTAAGAAACAATTCCCTGGTTTTGTGACATAGATACTATAAGAGAAAGTTAAAACAAGAATCCATTTCTACTTCTATTCTGAGAACTCATATTATCTTGTGAACAGTGGAGAATTATACTTCTATATGTCTGGTGTTTATTCAGTACGTAGTGAAACTGAGATTAAACTCTTGTGAATATATAATATAACATAATATAATATAAATGTATATTAACATTCAACAGAAAGAGAAAGTAAAAAGCCTTACTTAGTTAAAAAAAAATTCTCATTTAAGAAGTTTTGCAAGCCATAAGTATTATTATTCCTACTATACAGATGAGAAAACTGAAGTTCAGTATTATTTGTTTTATTACCTTTTATTTTCTTAACACTTTTCCTTATGCTATAACTTGTTCAAACAACCAAACTTCCTCTGAGAGAATTATGATACAAATATATCTCAGCAAAATGTGTATTATTCTTCATCTATGAACTTGAAGTAACTAGGAAGTATTTCAAACCCCAAATCATAAAAAAAATGAAGGGTATAACAATATGTTAATATTGTAGTAATTTGATACTTCCTAGTTTCCCATAAATTTCATTCTTTATCATTGCTCTAATACCCTGATTCTTACTAAAAAAAAAAAAAAGAAAGAAAGAAAAAAATAAGTAAAGGTTTATAGTACAAGTAACTATGTTCTTGGAAGCAAAAGGATTATACCTGATACCTAAATAATAATTTTACGTAGAATCCTATGCTGATCAACATACACAGACACTAAAATTTAAAATGGGCACAAATTCAGACATCAATAGATACGTAACTTTTTACTTTTAAGATCCCATAATCATTATTTGATCTCTGTCTGGTGGTAACTCAGTTATAGCAACTGTTTCAATTAATACAGAAGTAAATCTAACTAATTCATTTGAATACATGCTCAACAAGATGAGAATCACCTGCTTTTGGTCCTTAAGCAATACAAAAATTACTAATGTGGAGGTAATTTATATTCTATCTTGAAATATACCTACTAATATAGGAGTAATTTATACATATCCTAAAAGGATAGCTCTAAAAGCTCTGAGGAAACCAAGAACAGTTTCTTTACTAAGATTCTGTTTGATAAATTATTCACTTGAGTAATATCAGTACAAGCCCCAGAGAGGATTGCAGAGTTCACATCCAGCATCTGGATTTAAATCCATATACACACACACACAATCATTTACAAACACGAAGCAGACCATGTCAAATACTTGGCCAAATGAAACAAAGTTAGGAAAGGCAAAAAAAGAGAAAGGGTATTCATTTTAAAAGATGTTGACAATGTAAAGTTGACTAGTCTGGATTACAAGGATGGTGAAAAGTTCATGTACATTGTCGACTCTCTTCATCATTACTGAACAACTCCTTATTCAAAATAAGAGTACTAGAGTAGTTTGTGTGGTAGAATTATGTCTTCTGCAGACATTTTTGTTCCTTGCAAGACTTACCGCAAATATATTGGTTCCAGTAGTTCCAGTGTTCTACTTTACCTTATACAGGAGCATGGCAGTGACATGTTTTCACTACACACGTCTATTTTCTCTTCCAACAAATGCCTAAGTAGAGAAAGGTAGTATCTGGATAGCAACCTTCACACTTGTCTCCTGAGAATTGAAAAATTGATGCAGTAGTTGTAAGCTTGCACACCTTTGACCTTTTGCAATAATGTATAAAGAAATATAAGCCAGAGAAATCAAAACTCCTCTACTCTATGAATCAATAATCCAGTGTGTTCAGCTCTCCAAGCTGAATATCAGTCAAGAAAAGACCTGCTTTAGCTGTGAAATTGGGTGTCATTTCCTTCCAGATCCTTGCCTTATTCTCTCTACAGGCACCCATATACCTACCCACATATCTCTACATGCACAAGTCTAAGATGCCATGCAGAAGCCTAAATTCTTCCTATGCCAACTCATTTTTTGTTTTTTACTTAATTATCCATCCAGGTAAAAGGAATCTCAAACAACTCACTTCATATAATTTTAACCTATTTTCTCCTTCAGTTTTTTCTTTTCCCTCTAGATCATCTGATATAAACATTTTTTTCTTTAAAAAAGATAGTCCGACCTCAAAATTTCCCCAATTACAAACTGCCTGAAAAGGGAGACAAATAGAACTATCTAAAGTTTATTTAGCCATATATCTTCTCCAACTTGTTTCTATTCTTCATCACAGAGCTGGTAAAGTTGGTGAGAATATGAGAGAGAATCAGCATGAATAGAACCCAAGCATAATTCTATTTCATTTCTATTCAACAAACCTTCCTTGAATACCTACTCTATGCAAGCACAGTGCTAAATCCCATGGCTCTTTTCTTCAGGATTTCAGAGGCTAATGTGAGAGAGTGAAATACATAAAAACGAGTCTCAAAACAAAATGTCACATACTTTATTTAAAGTGTGCACAAAATCTCTGGATTTTTACAGTAAGGTTTGTCGATCTTTGAGGCTCTTCCTTTAGAGAAGTATGTTAGAAGCCAGAGGCATTGCACAGATTTATATACACCTACATTTTTAGTTTTTGGAGAAATTTGAAAGGTTTGAAAATGTAGTTTGGTATCAGTATGATTGATCTTCAAATAAAACTGATTTAAGGCTGAATTCAGTTGTAATCGACTAAAATTGGTTCATATTCTGTGCTTTAAAACTGAGTCATCAATCAGCCCCTTTTTTTTCTCTCATGAAGAACCATCATTTTCCATTCAGTAACTATGAAGTTAGACTGGTTGCATGGACAGGTGTGATTTGTTTGTTTTTATATTATTCTAGAAGCCTACCCAATATGATTACTCTAACTACATTAACTTCTTTTGTGGCCTCCATTTCACAGGCTTGAGAATGAAAGTGGAGATAAGCTATTCCCATAAACATGGACTACCAATTATGTCAATTCACATGGGTGGTTATGCAGGGTATCATGATGTATTCGGGAACCTAAAATACACATTTGGCTTTCTGTTTCCAGTGGAGAAGAAAGAGAGGTCCAAAGAGAAAGCATGGGTAAAATAATTATGAAATCTATTATATATTATACATGTATTAAATATATGTATTTATAATCATGTATAAAATATATCAAATGTAATAAACTGTGTTATATATTTTACTGTAAATTTTTCAATATCTACCATCATTATTTTACAATTTTGAAATAATCTTGGAGTCAAATCTTTGACAGTATAACTTACATGTGATGCTAAACAACCTTCTACTGAATATTTCTCTTTTTTGGGGTGTTTCCAACTTTATAATTTAAAAAATGAAGCTATAAATCTGATATAAGGGAAAACGTTAATTTATATAACACTAAGGTCTTACCTAAAATGAAGTAAAATAAACATTGATGGGTCAGTATTTAGAAAGTAACATTTTCATTTTAGCTTTTGTTCAATTATGCATACATAAATTTGTTACCATCTTCCTGTTAATATTTGACCACAATGGCTACATAGCAATGTCTAAAGGTTACTTTTTACATAAAAGGATTTTAATTGATTTTTTTTAACCACAATAGGTTTTATGTGTCATAGCTGTCATAAATTAATTACTCCTTGGAAGTAAGCAGCAGAAAGAAACTGACAAGTGTTTCATTGCGTAAGATAGTTGTGCTTCACTGAACATGCTCAGCCATGAATTAGTAGAATAAGAGAAAAACTAAATAAAACTGGTAAGAGTTTCAGAAAGAAAATAGTGGAAAATGTAGGGAAGAAAATACTGTAAGACAATCGGCAATATGGTCAAGAGATAGAATTTGATTCCTCCTGGGTGGGGGTAAGAAGTAAATCCCTCAAAGAAAAGAATATTCAAAACAGATTTTTTTTCATTGTGCAAGACCCCAAAAATAGAAAAGTAAGTCAAGAAGTTTAGAATGAATGGAATAGTTAGTTAGTAAATATTAAATGCAATGTAACATGGAGACAAAAAATAATAACCCAGATGTATGCCCCAAATTGAAAGCATTGAAGGTATTTATTATGCCTCACTGGGCTATAGACTATTTCTTCAAGCACTCACAAGACTAATGCTTCTTGTTTTTGTTCCCTGAACTTCCTCACCAACTTTGTTCAGGTATTCTCCAAGTGCTTTTCTGTCCTCTTTGGTCCAATGATACCTGAGGGATATTCTTTTTGTAGTGGATCTTGGAAGCAAGAGAGGACAATCCTAATCATGCAAACCATGTTTAGAGCCTCCACATCCTATGTCTTGTTATATTTCATAGCCTCAGCAAGTCACATAGCAAACCCAACATCAGTGGTCCAGGAAGTGTACTTTATCCCAAGGTGGAGAGAGAGAGGATGATAATTTGTTGAACAATAATAGAATTTATCACATTAGGAATTATTGACCAGTTTTACAGATAGCCAAGATTTGAAGATTTTTAAGCAGTAGTTAATGTTTCACAATTAGCAAATAACAAAGCTAGAATGCCAACATATTGCTATCTGTTTCCTGCGCTTAGAGTCTTAATTATTGTGTCATTTTGCCACTTTGATCCACTTTTGAGTATATGGACACAACACCACAAGAAACACACACACACAACACATATAAACCAATAGTCTCCAGATTTTTACTAAATAGTGCTTTCTCATTGTTCCAGTCAATGATATTCGGTGTTCCTTGCATAATCTCTGAACTACTGCTTGTCCTGTAAGAAATTTAAACTATAACCAATACAAATTTACTACTATGTGTTTTACTAGAGAATTCAAAATATTGTTAGCCTGAAAATTGTTAGACTGAAATTACCAGTAGAGCCCTCAATGTACTCATTTTTCCAGGAATCTCTGTCTTTTTGGACTTTGTATACTGAGACTACATATATGCAAAATTTAAACATTTATTGAAAAGGCTATTATTATATATGATAAAAATTGAGAAAATTATTAAAATAGTTCATTTATTATATAAAAAGAGGAGTTAAAATGTATTATGTACTGATATAATTTAATTAATGTAAAAACTGAAATATAAAACAAAAGATTTTAAATATAGACATAAACTCACGTATTTTATGTTGGCTTCAATAGTGTAAGGATAGTTCAACAGTTACTGAAATAGTACTGAACAAGATATCGAGGATTTAGTCTCTATTCTGTTACTAACAAGCTCAAGTAACACAGCTCAGGTAAGTGCTAAATATTTTTGCACACACAAAAAATATATTATCAAAAAGCTGGAGGTGGAAGGGTAAATTATTAAACTAACAGTAGTAGCAACTAGAATTGAGTGAGATGCACTTATACAAAGCAGTCAGATATGCATATCTATCTAGACCAATGCCTACAGTTGTGACATTTGAGTATACATAACAATGTAAGTAAAAGGGAAAATATAGAATTAGCCTCATAATTGTTATCTCTTAAGGGCATGCTTTTATATTTAATAATAACTCTTTAGGGATATGAGAGGATGCTAAATATCTAGAATATCCCAATATAAAAAATGAAAAGAATCAAAAGCATGTTTGCATTACATGAATGCTGTACTGTCACAAGCTTAATTAAATGATTTGCAAAGAATCTTTGTACCATTTAGTGTTCTTAGTTTCAAAAATCCCTTTGGAGTTTTTCTCTGACTCTGGATTTTTTTTCTTTTTAAATAGAGTCTCTTGTAAGCATAAGTATTTCTTGAATTTCAAATGAAATCTTGACCCATATAAAGAAATTTAAATCATTTCTTAACTAAGTATACCTTATTCTACTTGGATGTTTAAGACAGATCAACAAATGCGATTTTAGTTGTTAGTCAATACTTACATAATATGCATGTTATTATGCAAAGAAGGAATGGTGACAAGAAGTAATCCTGATGATGGAAAAATAATTTGTGATTTAGATTTTAATGAGCTCCATTTTTGTTGGAAAAAAACCCTTATCACTTTGCTAAAACTTAATGTATACCCAAAGTTTTAAGGTAGTTTCTTAATCTGTCTCCCTTTACATTTTTATGCATGTAAAATAAGACGTGACTTTGTCCATGATAGCTCTTTTTCCCACCTAATATGGAGGAAACTCCTTTTGTTCACACAACATTTTTAGTGTGATTCAATAAATAGTCATGGAATTTAAATAGCTACTGAGTAATACTGCTTGTACAGTTTGCTTAAATGAAAATGACATAGTTTTTTTTTAACATCTTTATTGGAGTATAATTGCTTTACAATGGTGTGTTAGTTTCTGCTTTATAACAAAGTGAATCAGCTATACATATGTTCCCATATCTCTTCCCTCTTGTGTCTCCCTCCCTCCCACCCTCCCTATACCACCCCTCTAGGTGGTCACAAAGCACCGAGCTGATCTCCCTGTGCTATGTGGCTGCTTCCCACTAGCTATCTATTTTACGTTTGGTAGTGTGTACATGTCCATGCCACTCTCTCACTTTGAAAATGACATAGTATTAAAGGATATTCCTTTTCTGTTTACCTCTGTTCATCAGAAGCCAGTAGCCTAAATGGGAATCACCCTAAAGCCATAAGAAACCCATAAAAAAGTGCACTGCTGCCATATATATATAATATATATATATATATATATATTCATCATTTTTTGCTGCTTTGGCCAGTAACTTACTCAAGTTCTTAAATTTTTCATTTTAAAGTCTATCTCATCCACAAGTGCACATTTCTATCCCTTCCCATGTGCATAACTTTTAAGTCAAATTCAGTTGTCAGTGCTTGTAGGTCAATACTATAACTTTTATTTGCAGGTAAAGAGTTCTAAGAGTCTGGTTTTCTATTACCCGCTGTAATACATTGTTCTAAGAGGAACTTTCAGAGAGTTTCCCCCCATTTCACTAGATGACATCCAATGATAATGGCCTTACCATGATGGGAAATTAATTGAGAAAGCATTTCTGTCCTGCCATAAACTTATCATCCATCCTGTTGCTGCTGTTAGCAGGAATCCATAGCCCCATGGGTGTTTCAAGTGAATCTCTTAACAGAGCTAACAGTCTGGAGGTCATACTGTTAGCTACTGCCATCAGCCGAGTGTCAAAGCATTGTCAAAAAGAAATTACTGGTGTATTCATTTTTTTTAGCTTCTAGCCTTGTGCTGTGGTACCTGAGATGATTTGTAGACAGTCACTGGGGGAAAAAAAAAGAGCACTGGTGGTCACTGAAGGCTTCTTTCACATCAGCACTTAGTCGAATCATTACAAATTAACTTGGATGTGTGAGGTACTGCCTGGTACTCACTTTTAAGACATGATTAGGAACTCCTGGATTCTAATCCCTATTGGGCATAATTTTTTCTTAAATTAATGACACCACAGAAAGGATCAGTGCCACTTGTGATATTAAACACGTATGTTAAGAATTGATAGAGAGTTCCCCCATCATATTGAAAACATATAACTGCATAGTTATACAAACAATAATAAATGAAGGTTATCATATAAATGGCTGCTGTTCTGTTTTTATCTGACTCTGCACCTAATGTAATTGTTTCCATACGTGCATTTTAGATATCCTAAATATAGTTTAGACACACACACACAAACACACACACACACAAGACACGAATAGAATTCAAAGGGGAAAGATAATTCTACGAAATCTATTGTTCTATTCTGATCTTTTCTCCCCCTGTGATATAGAACAAGCAAACAATCTCTAATATCGTTTTTCTATACCTACTTTCGCAACGAAGCACTGCAAACTATAGAGATTTTTTGATACACTTGTATAAAATACAACGTGGTGAAATATTCCCGTGTTTAGAGTTTGTGTGAATTGTCTGTAGACTATAGTTGCTGTTTTCCTAATAATATTTTTTTAAAGAGACAGTTTGGGAAGGGCTCCTGTCTATTTTGTCTCCACTGGTATTTAAGTAAATGGAAACAATTACTGGAATATGACATACGATAATGGCATATAAGAGGATTTTATATACATCCTAAATCAATTGTACTTGGAAAAATGAAGCACTACTCTGACAAACACAGGCATACTGGTGTATAATTACACTTTCTAAAATCTTTCACACGTATTTTAATGGCTTTAACAAGTTTATCATAAAATGGCTGTACCAAGACTGGAGCTTCTTTCTTTCAGGTAGACCTTCTGAATCAATGGCAATGCTGAATTCTTCAAAATGTGACATATAGGCTAACATTTTTCTTTTGAAGGCAAGGATGGGAAATAAAAATGACCGAGAGGTATTTATTCCAGCTAAGAACTGAAGGCAATAATATCCATAATTGAAAAAAGATTCTCTAGAATTTGAAAATAAATGTAAACACCTATATTTATGCACACTAGAAATGTTTTCTGGAAAAGAGTCATTGTTCTCTACAACATAGATAATTATCTCAATAATTCATGGATCTTTCATTCATAAATTTGTCAAAAGTCTTTTGAATACATTCATATTTCTGTCAGCATGTATTTCATGTCTGTTAATATCTATGTTTTCTGTCAAACATAGATAAAGTATATGATCATAAAAGGGAATTTGAAAGATTGAATACAGATAAATACTCAAAATGTGTTGCATGTTGAACATAAAAGCAAAGTTAAATATGCGTCTAGACTTTTTAATAGTGGTATGTATGCTTTAAGTTTCAATTAAAATATTTCCTATGTGATAAAATGGTTTCTTATTTATAATGCCAGATTATCATTATAAAAGTATTTAACAACCAAGGATAAATGAATAAAAGTCTAAAGAAAATACCTTTATAAAAATGTTTAAGTGAATAAAATGTACACAATTATTTTCTGATTTATTCATTTTGAAATTACTGAGAACTAAAATTGTGTCTAAATTATTAAGCATTTACAATTATTGATAAGAAGAAAATTTTTCTATGCATTTAATCATAATGATTCTAGAACTCAGTGTGTAAAAACTGGAAAAGTTGTCCAGGAAGCAATACAATGATGAAAAACGTTATTAAGTGAAAGAGCATCATGCTATTTTATTGCTGGACAATTATATTCAGCTTAAATGCAAGAAGTGTGAATAATTCCCAATAGATTCTAAATAATTTATAAGGAGGGATGCTCCAGAGTTATAAAAATTAGAAACATATTTGAACTGAAGCTGTATTCATTTTTGTTTTACTTTTATAAAAACATTAAGTTTTGGTGATTTGAAGTGTTTATACTCACCAAACATAATCATGAAAATTTGGGTTTAGGAAACTAATAAATTCCAACTAATTTACTAATTTTAACTGGAAATATGTGGTTTGGCCTCATCTTCATTTTTGTTATAATTATACTCTGAAATGTTACCTCTTATGCATTACTCAAAAACCTTGGAAAAGATTGACTCCAAAATCATATGACTGTAGTTTGTTTTGTGCTTTGATAACGCCATACTCATGCAGATTTTTACCTATCCATAAGCAATAATATTTTTTGTAAGTCTTCTCTAAAAGAACTATGAATTCTTACCCTTGAATTAAGAATTTGTATTTTGCTCTGACATTTAGTGGAAGTTAAACAAAAATTTTAAAAACATTATCTCATAATTTATCTCTTTGAGGTTAATGAATTAATGTTCTTGAACTAGATTAAAATTATACATGTGATTAAGGACAGAATATTACTTCAGTATTTATCATGCATGCTTTGCATTACTCTAATTAATAGTAAAATAGCTAACTACACATATTTGCATTTATTTCCTCTTCAACTACATCAAAAGTCAGTAAATAGGAAAAATACAAATTCCACTCCAAGCAAGAGATCTCTTATGAGCCAAATTTGCTCAGGATTTAGTGTTAACATCATGTTTCCTGCCATGATTTCTTTATATAGAAGCTGAACTTTTGCTTTGAACTACACATTATAAAATGCTCTGTTTAAAGAAAAATTTGCATCATATTTATTAGATTTTTCATTTGTTCCTTTCTAACTGTGTTTTGCTCTGTCAACTGTTTGTTAGATTTCCCTCGAGAGAAAATTGAGCTTCATACCCATGCTCATAGATCACAGTGTAAATACAACTTGCCACACTTCACTTGGCAGGTAGGAATATCCGTGAATAACACTGAAATATAATTGGCTTCAGGTCCTGGTGTTGTCCCCTGAAATTGCTTCATTCTTATATCGCCTGACCTAAGCAGCAAGGACATTATTTTAAATTCAGACAGCCTCAAATTGCTGTATTACAGTTTTTGTTTTTTTTTAAATAAACATCAAGTGTTACTAGGGTGACAAAAATTGCTTGTTTCTAAAAATATTCTATATGTTTTGGTGAGGTGTATATGTGAAGGTGGTTACTGGAATTGTGAAACGCTGACAGTAGTAAGTATATTTGGCCAATGAATAATATCCACTGGGTTTTATGCTCATATCTTGTTTATATCCAAATCACATGAAACTACTGCATTCATTATTAAAAGGCAAACTTGAAGCATCACTTATTGCTTATATTGTTAATATACTAAACATGTGTTTGAATATGGTCCTTGGCCAAATTTCATAGCCAGTCGTTTAAGAACACAGAAGACACACTCTCATCCTGATTAGCTGGTTCCCCATGAGAGTAGGGGTGGGGGGGGTGTGTGTGGAAGCAGCCTTGGTAATTTTTCAGCTCATTAGGTGCATATTCATCTTAATGGGGCATCAAAGTTTAAAACTATAATGCATTCCCCTCATTTAATCCACCAGAGAATATGCATAGTAACCACATGAAAGCAGAAGGGATTTCAATACTTTGAAACTGCAACAAGCAGGTGTCATCTTTCCCTCTAGGCAGAATGGAAACCGAAACTTGATTAGTCTAATTCTGCCTCAGTAACCCCCTTTGCTGCTCCCTCGCCATCCGGAGTGGATGTATAGCAGTGCATCACCTCAAATAAAACACAAATTCAATTGCCTTCACCTACATTTTCAGAGATATGGGTGGGAGGGAAAGAAACATGACCTAAGTCATGTTCTCTTCAATAAAAGTATTTTTATTCATTTTCTCCACATATTCATTAGCACCCCTTTTTACATAAAACCCTCTGCTGAATGCTGCAGAGTAAAGGGTGTCAAAATTCTGAAAAGTGTTAAAAGAGGACATAATAGGGCTTCCCTGGTGGCGCAGTGGTTGAGAGTCCGCCTGCCGATGCAGCGGACGCGGGCTCGTGCCCGGTCCGGGAAGATCCCAGATGCCGCGGAGCGGCTAGGCCCGTGAGCCATGGCCGCTGAGCCTGCGCGTCCGGAGCTTGTGCTCCTCAACGGGAGAGGCCACAACAGTGAGAGGCCTGCGTACCGCAAAAAAAAAAAAAAAAAAAAGAGGACATAATAATTCTTTTGCAATCTATCCAAACATATTCTTAAAGACTTTAAACAAATATTAGACTTTCCAACTTCTTCTTCAGAATGTAACTCAAGTGGACATCTGGGATATTTGTCATTTAAAAATTATCTCTTAAATACTTGCTTTTATGCTTAGATTAAAATAATCTCATATTACTTTTGTTACAGGGGGTGTATATCTTATTATTCATCCTCTCCAGATAAACATATGAATAGTAACTTGCAATTAATGTCTGATTCAATTGAATGATTGCAGTTCTTACCTTGGGAAGTAACAAGGGAACAGCCCTACTTTAATTTCCAGAAAAGAGAAAAATGGAGGAAAGGAGCAGAACTTATTTTCATATGATATATTCCCTTCATAAAATTTTTTAACATTTCCCTAACTGTATTTCCTTTAGTTACTTATTTTAAATTAATCCAAAGTCAGAAATAGAATAATTCAGTGACACAAATATGTTTTTAAATTACATAAAGTATATATTTGAAGTAGTAATAAATTATCTGACATAAAGAATATTTCAGGAAAGTCAGTTCAAGTAGAAACTGCATATTTTCCCATGAAGTTGAAAATTTATAAATGGGAGAGTTATCCCTGAGGGCTTCAGAGGTAGAATTCTTTTGTGAAAACTTCAAAACTCAAAGGCATATGATAACATAAAATGGTTCATTAATAAGAACTGGCCAAATCTATTAAAAAAAAAATTGGAAGTAGAACATTTTGTTTCCATGTCATCTGTGTTTGTTACTAGACTGTCACTAAGTGTCTCCATGTCATCTGTGTTTGTTACTAGACTGTCACTAAGTGACTTGAGGATGAGGTCAGTGCAGCTTCTCCTATTGTATCCTCATTCTTGGCACATAGTAGGTGTCAGTTAGTAAGTATTAAAAAACAAAACCAGGAAAAGTTCAAATGGTATTAATGCTCTACTAAATATCTACATGCGTATACTCTCAAATTAAACATGGATTGGTCATGTTAACTGATCAGATTTTTATAATAAGCTTCTAATGGCTTAAATAGTTTAGGTGGTCAAATTTAAGCTGAGTAGCTGTACATTTCCCTGAAATGAACTGATGCTAAGGAAACACAGCCTGAATAGTGCACCTTGAAACCACTTTGTCTGGAGGGGACATTAGTCCTTTTTTTTTTTTTAAGGCATTTCTTTTTTTTTTTTTAATTTATTTAATTTATTTATTTTTGGCTGCGTTGGGTCTTTGTTGCTGTGCACGGGCTTTCTCTAGTTGCAGCAAGTGGGGGCTAGTCTTTGTTGTGGTACGTGGGCTTCTCACTGGGGTGGCTTTTCTTGTTGTGGAGCACAGGCTCTAGTCACGCAGGCTTCGGTAGTTGCAGCACGCAGGCTCAGTAGTTGTGGCTCGTGGGCTTAGTTGCTCCACGGCATGTGAGATCTTCCCGGACCAGGGCTTGAACCCATGTCTCCTGCATTGGCAGACAGATTCTCAACCACTGTGCCACCAGGGAAGCCCCTGGAGGGGACGTTAGTCTTAAGATCAAACATTCCTCATAGGTCATATGTACATTAATAATGTTTACTGTATACATTTCATTTGATAAAGCTAATTACATCACATCATTTGTGTATATCCAAATTTTAAAAATGTCTTAAAATTAAAATGGCAGTGTGATACAGCCAGCATATAGTATTGGTCCACACAGATAGAGTCTGATGCCTTATTCCTTGTTTTCCTTCTTTCTTTTATCTTCCCACTGAATCAAAGCCTCAAGTTACTTAGATTTCCATCTGATAGTCTGATTAAATTAATTAAAACTCAGATTTGAATTAATGATAGATCAGTAATCTTACTAATTATCCCAAAACTATAAAAGATCTCCAGTTGATAGAGTAAGAAATGATGACTTTCCCCGGCATAACTCCAGGCTTTCTTCTTAATCCATAAAATGGCAGGCACTCCCTTCTCCTTCCTTCCATATATATCAAGTAAACCTGAACACAAAATACACGGAAGCAGACTTTATCACACACCCAAACTCTTCCTCACTTTTTCAAGTGATTATATAACTAAAGGAATTTAGTAAAAATAGAGTCATCTTTGAAGAAAAGAGAATCATATGCAGAGTGATAGATTAACTGCTAAATTGTGAGAAGAAGAATGAAGGCTGTTTCAGCATATGTATAATATGGTCATATCTTAGTATTTCTAACAAGTTAGATAGAAAACAGAATAATAGTGAGATAAACTGGTAAATGTTAATCACACAATAACCCTATTCCTGTTTGAAAACACACTTTTTTATAACCATCATATTAAGAGCAAAGTAAGTCACTGCCAAAGTCTGTTTTTTTCTTTTTGGTATTTTTAAAATTTTTACTCTTTATATTTCTGGTATAAATTAAAGGTTTATTAATTCAGTAAGTCTCTTGAATTCTTGCCAAGAATAGTCTTGAGTGCTTTTTAAATTGATAAAATATTGTTAGGTTACTGCTTTTATGATTCACAGGTGTGAAATCTAAAGTTCTAAGATTATTCACTGCCTCGACCATTCTTTCACCTAAACTCTGGTCCTGGATACCTAGGAGCCTCATCACCATCTCAGACCCAATATATTTAAGACCTTTCATTTTCCCAAGGCCGAATTCTTTCCCGCAAAACTCCAACTTGATATTTATGTACATAAATTTTAATCCTACCTCTGCCATTCCCTAGCTAGGAGGCTTGGGCAACTTACTCTGTTTTCTCATCTTTAAAAGAGAGATAATGATAAAGCTGTTTGATAATTAAATGAGTCAATATATAGAACAATGATAGGCACCTTGAAAGACTCTATATAAGGGTTACTATTATCCAAACTGGGAAACTCATATTCATCTTTTTTATTTACTTTTTCTTTATCTGAAGAATTTAGCTAATAACTCAGTGTAAGAGAATAAAAATCTTATAATTCCTTACTACATCTTGGGTTCATCTCCTGTCCACCCTCTGATACAAGCTCTATTCACTTTAGGCCTTAAATATTAGGCCAAAGTATCACCACACTATACCAATTTATGTTGCATAACACTGCCAGGCCAGTGGTATTAATGACATCTTGCATCATGCCATTATCACTTTGGTAACTGAGAATGTCTGTTTGTTTTCTATAGAACCAGTTGTCCACTTTGCTGGCTTTCAGATACACTCTAATTTGATCCTATGATACCTACCAATCCTGAGTTCTTACTACTCCTACTTTTTGAGTGCAACTAACAGGAACCCCTACTCAAGCTAGCTTAAAATACTACATGTATAAGCTCACAGAGGCTTATAAGTAGGGCTGGGCTCAGAGGCAGTAGATTCAGGGGCTCACAATGTGACAAATGACTTAAGTTCTTTCTCTCATTCACACTACTGCCCTCAATCCAAGGCTAGTTGATCCCAAGAGAGTAGAATATTCTCATGCTCTGTGTTCCTCTCTTTACCCAAAGTGACCAAGAGACATGCCTTTCCTTTCCCTAACCAGGCAAGAGGATTGAGATTAAGTGACTTGTTTATATTATCAGCAGGAACTGAATGAATATTGGGGACTCAACCACAGACTATATTAGAAGTGCTAAAATTAGCTGAAACTTACTAAATTCGTGTTGATTGATGAATGATTAAAAATCTGTTTATATTGCAAATTTATAAAGTGGAAAAAAATCAGTAAGAGTCATTGAGTTCCTGGGATTGGTAAAACATGATTTGGGTGCTTTCATAACTTATATGAGATAGTAGAATATGATTATTCTGGGAGATAGAGAGATGTAGGATTGAGGCCTGGCTTTACCATTCACTACTAGTTATCCTCACTTTTCCTCAGATTCCTGTTATAAAATTGGAGCGAATACAAAAGTATTTAATAAGATGGGTTTTTTTTGTTTTTTGTTTTTTTGCAATAATGCGGGCCTCTCACTGTTGTGGCCTCTCCCGTTGCGGAGCACAGGCTCCAGACGCACAGGCTCAGCGGCCATGGCTCACGGGCCTAGCCGCTCCGCGGCATGTGGGATCTTCCCGGACGGGGGCACGAACCAGCGTCCCCTGCACCGACAGGTGGAGTCTCAACCACCGTGCCACCAGGGAAACCCCAATAAGATGGTTTTTATATGAATTAAGAAATGAAGTCTTTAGTCCAGTGTGTGATACATGTAAGCTCATGATAATTCTTAAAAATAAATAAATTATAGCCAATTAAGACAAATGCAGAAATGTATTCTCAATTAAATGGAAACCTAAATGATAAAAATATTATTTAATTGATTCAAGATTATAAAATAAATCGATGAACAAGGGGTTTCGTGGTTTAAAAGAAAATGAGAAACCTACTACAGGTGTAAAAGAGTTATTTGTAATTAATTATTTGTAATTACAAATAATGGAATTATTTGTAACTTTGCAACTGTTTGTTTAAAATTGTTGATTCTAAAACGAATGGAAATTTGTGTAGGCTCAGGAATGTGTTTACTTTGCAAATGATTAAGCAAGGAGGTTTTCCCACAGGTAGTTCAGAAGACAGCAGATGAGCACTGTTTAAATTATTCATATATTCTATCTTATGGGTCTAAATCCATGTGGTTCTAGTATATCCACTTAGCCTGCTCTTAGTCACGGGTCTACAATTTAGACTTAGTCAACCTGAAGCATTGAACAGAAAGAATGACCCCATTCTTCATGGTTTCCCAGCAATCCACATCTAGGATACATTACTTTGAAGCTGCAATTTTGTTCATCCTTAAAACATTTCTTCTGCCCTCTCTGCTTGAACTTATCTTCTTCAATTCCAATTCAAAAGCTCCTTGGGAATCCTGTTGCCATTCAGTCTTTACAAATCTCCAGCCCAGCAGTGTTTCATTAATCACCATCTCAGTGCTGGCAAAGACATTGTGGATGCGAATCTTGTCCTCTATTTATATGCATTTGTTAGAGCTTATAGGGGATGCTGCTCAAACAGATTGATTCAAAGGCTGGGAATACTTTACCCTAAAATGTGTTGAAGAGGTCTGACATTACCACCACTTAATAGACTTTTACCTTTGTGTCCAGCTGGATGCCTCTTTAAAGTCACTCCTCCCAAAAGGAAAAATGGCCCTCCATTTCCAACTCTGTGTGTGGATACAGAAGTTTCGATGGTGTGTGTGACTTCTATAGAGCAAGCTAGTCCATAACATTTATATCTGGGTTTGCTGTCCATATAGAATTTTGTTGTAACTTGGGAAAGTAAATCTTAGGAATTTTATCTTCTTAGACAAATATAGTAAGAGGACAGAAATTAATATTTACCTTGTCTTTTAATTCTGTCTTTGGGAGGTTAGTTGATCTTTTTATGCCATGGAGTTTCCTCAATTTGGCAAATTAAAAAAAATATACAGTTTTGAATAAAAACTTAAATTTGGAGGTGTTATTATTGCTCATCCTAAATTCTTCCTTTTGCAGATGGAAAAACAGAAACCCAGGACTGCTTGCTCATCATTACTCTTTAATATTATTATTACAGCCATGACTATTATGGAGTATACATTGTTCCAGCAATCACAGTAAGGAAAAGTCTTTGTATCAAAGTGTTCTGAAATAACATGATTGTGAAGACAGAGAAGAATATAGCTAATCTATCTTCCACGGTGGGTGACAATAACAAAGAGTATGTAAGAACATTTTTTTTCCTTTTGGGAATTGATAAAAGACAAGAATGATAAAATTGCCAATAACACTTAGGAACATGAAAAATGCAAAATTAAAATTAAAATAGTATATAAAGTATTAGGAAAGGCAGTCTTATGTGCATAGTCTTTCCACCCCCAGTCAGCCACATGAGAATGGGCCTTGGGTCTGGAACACATCCTTACCGAGAGAAAAGAGCCCATACAACCTGTGTCAGTCTTGTTACCTTGGGTGGGAATATCTTTCCTTACTAAGGCTCAATCAGCACCTTTTTTTATCTCTGTTTAAAGTGCATCATAGGGTACCTGGCCAAACCTACTTTTATATCTGTACTCTGCAAGGAAGGGATAGCATCCAGGCACAGGAGGGGGTAGGCGGTGCATGGATTAATTGCCCTGGGGGCCGACGGACACCAACTACTAAAGTTGATCTTGCTCTGTCTCTTCTCTGTATAAGTAAAGCATTATTTCATTCAGTGATTGATTGTGCCATGGTTTCCTTGGTGACTCTCAATACCAGGAGGCAATGGGCAAAAGCATTTAGAGTCCTCCCCTGGGATTGGTAATGGATGCACGGTATTCCACCTGATATAAAGTATGATTTTGATTAGGTAAACACATTTGGCATAGAAAGAAAAAAGTATTTAAAACCAAAATTAATATAGCTAGTTTTGCTTTTTGGGAGTAGGGAGGTGGTGGCCTAACATAGTTTATATCAGTAAGGAAGCAAATCTTGTTATATCTTCCTCTTCTTACAGAGGGGAAAGAGAAAGGATGAAACTAGGAAGAGATGGTGTATCATTTACCAGATACATTGAGATATTTGGAAATACAAATGGACGTAGAAATCTACATTCTTCTGTATAATAACGTATAGGAACTTTCTGGGAACTGTCAGGGAGAACAATGAGGAGAGCGGGATGGGGGGGCTGAGAAATAGTTTGGGAAGCCAAAGCCTGAACCTAATTTTAAGTTGTTTGTGTTTCTGCTATGTGATCATCTGCTAAGTCCCCGAACATCAGTAAAGTGTGGTCATATTCCTTCCAATGTATTGTATATTCCAATACATCTGTGGTTATTGGTGAAATCAAGGGAGAGTGAGTAACCGTAACATCTGAGTGGCACAGCAGAAAGAAGTGAATAGCCTCCAAAGGTGAGATGCCAGGGAATTTGCAGATTAGCCCAAGCATAACCCTGCAAAAAAAATGGAATGAAAAAAAAAAAACCTAACTTTTTGAGGCTGTTGCCTAGTTTTAACACTTTTTTTTTTTCAGTTTCTGTTCTCCTTTTTGTCTTTTTTTTTCCTGTTTCAGTTCATGCATTGAAATGTACTTGGGCAGATCCTGTGACTTGGTGCTGTGCTTCCTGTCCTTTTTCTACATTTTTTCCTAAACCCCAGTTTCTATTTATTGCTGTCGTTGTTACTGAAATATTTAAAGCAAATATCTAACTGTATCATTTCACCCATAAATATGTCCACATACATCTTTCAAAAGTAAGAACATTTTCTTTACAAAACCATTTGGATGCCATTACCACATGGTTGCCATTACCACACCCACAAAATCAACATTATTTTATTAATACCATTTAAAATTAAGTCTAATTAAAATTTTTCTCTCTCAAAAAATGACACTTGGAATCAGGATGCAAGCAAAGATTACTCGTATTTGATTGTGGTGTCTCCTAAACCTCTTTTAATCTAGAATCATCTTACCCATCCTTTTTCTGCCATTTTTCTTCATGTCTTTGAATTGTTGATGAAACCTCGTTACTTGTCCCATAGAATGGCCTATTTTCTGAATATATATGATTGCTTCTTCTTGGTGTCATTTAACTTGTTTCTTTAGCCCTGTATTGACTGTAATTGGAAGTTAGCCTAAGGTTTCATTCATTAGATTCAAGTTCAACTTCTTGGCAAGACTACTTTATAAAAAATAATATATAATTCTATGTGGATACTTTATATCTTATCACATCAGGAGGCACCTAATGTCTGGTGCTGTTAGTATTCAATGCATTCAGGAGACAGAATCAAGAAAAGCTTTATAAAAGGCACAAGCCTATCTCTTTGACTTTTTGCCCTTCACCAGTTTTTTTTTTCTCTCTTGAGAATACTGACATGATGTCTGCAGATTCAGCTTCCATCTTGTGATCATGAGGACAAAAGCCACAGACAAAGTAAGAAGATAAAAAGTGCATGTACACGTTATAGTGAAGACATATGCAATCCAGGGCCATTCTAACCCTTGATTTATTGTTGTATGAAAGAAATAGAATCCCTTATTTAATAAGCTGTTATTATTTGAAATTTCTGTCATTTGTAGCTAAATGCAATACTGATTCACCCTTTTATCACTTTCCCCCTCAGCAACTCTAGTTCTGTAAGCATCAGGAAAGCCATCCTGGTTGTATGAAGCCAGCATCTATTCTGATCAGTATGTGACCTTACCATACTGGTCTCTTCAGTGAGATTTCAAACCTATGTCCCATGCCTTAAATCTCTTAACTTTAAAAATGTGAATATTAACAATACCTACTTCATAGCTTTATTGTGAGAACTGCATTAAATAATTCAAGTAAAATAATGCAGTTAAACCATAGCATCTGGTATACATAAGTAATCAAAGACTAATAGCTATTGCTCTCTTCCCATTAACCCTCAAGATCATTGAAACTAGCATCAGGGTGAGGTAGTAACTGATATTTATTATCACCCAGGAATCTCACAGTCATTTTCCTTGTCACTTATTACTTAATAATAAGTGAAGCTACTACTACCTGAAATTTTATGTAGGAATCATTTGTTCATGAAAAGAAAAACCATTGTAATGCAGAACTGGAGACTGAAATTATGTGCTAGTATCAAAATAGAAGTAAAAAAAAGGGGAAACAAGGGAACCTATTATAGATAGCTCAGTAAATATGTGTGAGCAAAGCTAAGTCCATGTTTGTTCACTATAAATTTGTATATTAAAAGCAAGGCCATACTAAATATGTGGGATAGCTGTGGCAGAGGCAGAGCTGCTAGCTGAGAATTATGAATTTATTAACATGGTGGAAGAAATTTAAGATAAAATAATTTTCTGAGCAACATCTCAAGTCTACTAAAAGCTGATAAATCAATAAACCAAATTTGATTTACCCAGAAGAAAACTCTAGTTTGGCCAGGAAAGAGCAAGTATAGGTCAAATCTACATTGGAAACAGAAACCATTTAGGCGACAGTAAGACATCCTGCTGATTCAGGGGACCACAATTAAAGGGCTCTGAAAGGGAAGTGTTCAGACCTCAGAGGCTTTTGAAACACTTATGAATGAACTCAAAGGGTGTAATCACTTGGCAAATTAGATTGTCCTATAAATTGTAGAGCATAAAAAAGTATAATAGAGGTCTGACTTTCCCCTATGATGGAGTAAAGAGGTTGACAACTCCACTGGCTAAAAATAACTATCAAGTGGGACAAAATGTCCAAAGCCAACAATTTCGTCAGCACTCTGGAATTTGACCAAAGGTATACAACAAACTGAGAAGTGTTTATTCATGAAAAACACATTTATTAATGAAGGTTGAGAAAGAACAGTGTAGGTATGTGGCATTCTTTCCTAGGCTGCTTCTCTTTCTCCCTACCGGCAGCTGAGTTCTGTCATCACGGCCCTTCACCGAAAGCATGGGCATGGCGAGCTGTAAAACTGGCAGCTTTGTTGCTGCTGGAAGAGACTCACTTGATTTGTGTTGTCAAGGTGTTGATTCAGTAGTAAACAAACAGGGAGTGCCAGCAGACTAACAGGGGATTTAACAGAGAGTTCCAGGAAATGAGGCAGCCATAGGGAGCATGATAAATCTGCCGTATATCCAGGATCTACCAGAGGCTATGCACATGTGCAGAGGTGATCAGAGCGGACACAGGCCACCCATACATATCCAGTCCACAGGACTGGGCGGGGGCAGCAAATGAACACAGAATAGTCAAGGGAGAGCCTAGCAGAATATAAGAAGTGATGCAGATTTGAAAATGACCTGAAATTTGAATGCACCCTCAGCCCTTGCACAGATTCATCAGCCGAGAGTTGAAGCTTTACTGGCTTGAAATTTTTGAGCACTAACTCTAGCCAGTCTTTGGGTGATCTCTAACCTATGCCAACCCAGGAACCCTTGCTTAAAAATAAAACCAACCAAACATTTGAGCAGAGATCAATGGTCATAACGTTACTAGGGAAACAAACTTCACAGATTTAGTCTAGGCAAGTTTATAAACAAACAAGCAAATAGCAACAACTCAGGTTAGAGGGAGGTAAGAGCCAAATCTAGAGTTGTTAATACATTATCAAAAAATATCTAATATTCAACTGAAAATCAAGAGACATTCAAAGAAGCAAGAAAGTGTGGCTCAAACACAGAAAAAAAATGGCATTCATAGAAATTTTTTCTGAGTGTCTCAAGATGTTAGATTAAGCAAAGACTTTAAAGCAACTATAATAAATAAGTTGAAATAATAATAGAAACTATGCTAAAAATATAGCAACAATGATATAGTGAATAAATAATCTCAAAAAAGAGATGAAAATTATTTTTAAAAAGGGTAAATGAAAATTCTGGAGTTGGAAAGTACAATAAATGAAACGTATAGTTCACTTGAGGAGCTCAACAAAAGATTTTAGAAGACAGAAGAAAATCAGTGAACTTGAAAATAGAGCAATAGAAATTATCCAATCTGAAGAACAGAGAGAAAAAAATAAATTGAAGAAAAATGGAAACCTCATAAACCTGGGAAACAATATCAATTGTACCAATGGATAAATAATAATGAGTTCCAACAGGAAAGGAGAGAGTAAAAGATGTAAGAAAAAGTATTTGAAGAAATAAAAGCTGAAAACTACCTAACAATAAATGTCAAAAATTCAACAAATTCCAAGTTGAGTAAAGACAAACAGATTCACACCTAGACATATAGTCAAACTGTTGAGAAAAAAAAAAATCAAAAGAAAAATTTGAAAACAGCAAGAGAAAAATAACATGTTTAGGAGAACAACAATTAGAATAAAGGCTGACTTCCCTCAGAAACTATAGCGGGCAGAGGCAGTGGAATGGTAATTGAAAGTGTTTAAAAACAAAAACAAAAACGGTCAAGAATTATATATCCATTTTTAAATGGAAGTCAAATAAAAACCTTTCCTTTACAATGACTAAGAGAATGTATTGTTACCAGACTTGCCTTACAAGAAATTCTAAAATAAATCCTTCAGACTGAGAGGAAAAAGTTATCAGATATTAAATCAAATCTACAGGAAGAAATGAGCTCCATAAGTATTAAATATATGGGTAAAAATAACAAAGGACTCTATAGATTTGTTCTCATTTCTTCTCAACTTTTTTACAAGATCTGATTGTACAAAGCAATGATTATAACAAGGCATTTTTGTATTTATATTGTATATAGATGTAATACATATAATAGTAGTAAAAATGAAGAGCACAAAATGGAGAAAGGAAAAATATGTAGAAAGGAAAGAAAAGGAAGGAAGGGAAAAGAGAATTAAAGAAAGAAACAAAGTATAAATTAATAAGAAAAACAGACAATATTTAAATACAGATTCAAAAATTCCAGGCAAGATAACAGCATGTAAAATTTATCAGATATTTATTATTGTTTTAGTTGTCCATGTTAATAATTCAGCTAACCAAACTAATCGATATATAACACCATATTAATAAATTAAAGAAGAAAAAATATGATAATCATTCCAATAGATCCTGAAAAGGTATTTGACAGAATTTCACACTTATTCCTGATATAGACTCCTAGAAAATTTGAAATAGTTAAGTGATTACCCTAAGCTGTTAGGCATATGCACAAAAAACAAAATGATAGCAACATAAACTAGATTAAAAATTCTTATATTTACTGGTAGAACTTTAGCAGCATCGACATTTCAACTTTTCTACCCTGCTCTGGAGGTCCTAGCCAGCAAAGCAAAATAAGATTTAGGGGTGGGGAGGGAAGTATAAAGACTGGAAGAAATACAAGTGTTGACACACCCATGAGTTGAGTTTTGTGTTTTTACCTAAAAAATACAAAAAAAAAATTACAGTAAAATAACTACAGTTAATAAAAGAGTTTAATGAAATTTATGGCAACATAAGAATGCAAAATTAATATTCTTCTGCATGTGCAATAAATGAGTGAAAGATTATATTAAAAAACATTCACAATAGCAATAAAAATGTAAGGTATTTTTCAAACAAATCTAAGAAAATGCAAAAAGTCTTTATGGAGAAAATGATAAATCTTTACTGAAGGTCATAGAAGAAACTTGAATATAAAGAGATAAATGTCTGATTGGACTTGCATTGCATTTATAAATTAATTTGGTAAACTTTGCCATCCAGATAACATTGAGTCTTTCAATCCACACACAAAATATCAGTGACTGTTTTATGGAACTTGACAATTTGACTGTAAAGTTCATAGAAAGATAAGAGACAAGAATATACAAGACAATTTTAAAGAAGAAAAAAACTGTCCAGGGAATGTGCACAAGAACACTTTAAGGCTTATGGTAAAGCTATAGTAATTCAGTGTATAGTAATTTCACAGAGATGTACAAATACTCTAATGGAACAGGATCTAGAAGCAGACTCACACATGATTTGGAAATTTGTACATAGAAGAAGTCATACTGCAAATCAGTAGGGAACTAGTGGATGATTCTGTAAATTAGATGATTGATGGATTACCCATCTGTGGAAAAAATATAGATTTTCGTCTCATATTTTTATATAAAATAAAATCCAGATAAAGAAAACTGTAAATGATTAGAAAAAGAATAGCAGAAAATATATTTGGGGGATTTTTTTTCTCTTAGAAAATATTGGAAATGTGATTACCTTTAAAATAATCATATATAAAAGACAACATTAATAATGTAAAAAAAGAAAAACAGGTACTGAACTGAAGGAGGATATTTTCAATGAAAGTAGCTGCCAAGCAATATACAAAATGTACAAAAAGCCATTAGATATCATTAGGAAAAAGTCAATCAAACAGAAATTATATAAACAATTCACATAGGAGAAAACTGAAATGGTCAGTAAACTCATGAATACTTGTTTGGCCTCTTTATTACCCAGGGAAATAAAAATTTAAAGAAAAATGAAATAGTATTGATCCTATGCCAGATTCACTAAAATACTTATACCTTAGGATAGTAAGTAAGGGGAGGATGTGGATAATGGAAACACTCATATTCTGCTAATGTGAAAATAAATCAGCTTGATTATTTTTAAAGTCATCTTTATTAACTTTTCCTTTAAAGCTTTTTATGGAAATTATCAAATACATGAAAGTAGAGAGAATTATACGATCAATCTCCATGTACACATTACTTGACTTCCATGATTAGCAGCATTTTGTCAAATTATGTCATTTACCCTCTGCTACTCCTCCAGTCCCCCCAACTTTTTGCTTGCTTGTTTGTTCACTGGATTCTTTTAAAGACAATCCCACAAATGTTATTTAACAGATAAAAAATCTGTTAAATGCTTTTCTACGCATCTCTTACTAACATGGGCATTTTTAATACCCACTTAAAAAATGAGCAGTTAATCCCAGACCACAATTGAAACTCTTTTAACAATATCATTGTTGTTGTAAGTTTGGATTAAATTCAACTGAAGTCTACATATTGTATTCAGTGCTCATGTCTCCTAGGTCTCTTAAAACTGATAAGATGCTCTTTCCTTCCTTTTTATCCCCATGTATTTGGTATGTTGGAAAAAACTGGGTCAGTTGTCCTATAGACTGTCCCACATCCTGGATATGGCTGAATGGTTTCTTAGGGTGCCTTAACTTGTTCCCCATGCCATTCATTCTTGTAAATTGATAATTTGATCTTGCATCTTTTTTAGGTTGACATTTTACATCTTAGGCATGACTATTTCATGGGTGGTGGTATGTGCTTTCTATTTCCTTACATCATGAGGAAGATAATGTCTGTTTATCCCAGTTTTAGTGAGATTGGATCACAGGTTTCAGGTGTAGATAGCAATTTTGTATTGTTTGGTGTAGTAGGAGAAAATTCTACTATCTAAGTTCATTTCTTGATATTTACACTAAAGCAGCTCTAAATAATACGCATAAGGAAAAGTGTAAGAAAGTTCACTGAAACACTGTGCTGGAACTGGATAGCTTCTGTTTGCCCCTTTAATGACACTCTCTAGCCAGCCATGTACCTGTAGGGCTGAACTCTATGAACAAGTATCAGTGGACTCCTTGGCGCCCTTGGCATCCTTGGCTGTGCTTGTGTTCATCTAAAGAGGACACAAAGCGAGAGATCTATGGAAGACAGGAGAGGGAGTTCAGAGTGTTTCCACTCCACACACCAGCCTCCTTCCTGTTAAATTCTCTAGTTAAGGTCACAGCTAAGGCAGTCCTTTCCGTGAGATCTTTCTACCTAGTTTTCATTACCACTCACTCCTCCTTTTCCCTCAGGCTTAAGTTTGGTGATTAGCCCTGAAATTGTGAAGTAACCCTTGAGGTTTTCCTACACCTTGTCTGTTTCTTTTAAAATAGTTCCTATATCGAACTCTTTCTCAAAGAATTCAGCTTGAGCATACTGTCTATTTCCTGCCATAATTAGACTGATATATTGCTCAATGGTAAAATTGAGCAATATATCAGTTGGATAAAATGTAAATGTTTATTCATGCATTTGTTCACTCACTGAACAAAGGATTTTTGAATGACTCTTCTAGGAACTGTCAATATTGTAATGAATGAAACGAAGTCCCTGCTCTCACTGAGCATATGTTCTAAACATAAGCAAACAGGTATATATATCCCCTGGATATAAGTTCATCAATAGGAAAAGTGAGCTTAGTATATCCATACAATAGAATTCTATGCAGCAGTTAAATTGCCTGAACAAA
The DNA here is from genome assembly GCF_005190385.1 of Monodon monoceros. Taxonomy (NCBI): domain Eukaryota; kingdom Metazoa; phylum Chordata; class Mammalia; order Artiodactyla; family Monodontidae; genus Monodon; species Monodon monoceros. The sequence continues at coordinate 41,919,945 of NW_021703772.1, forward strand.
AGATACATATGTTAACAGATGTAATAATAAATTAAATGGTAGATTTTAGAACGATGAGAATAATGCTTATTATTTAAAGTTAAGAAAACAAAACCCAGTTAAAAACTCACACACAAAAACATGCAATAACAGAAACAAGCATGAGATTAGTACACATGAATCTTAGGGTTGTAGAAAACTCTGGAAGACAGGGAAGACTATGAAAGCAGGTGAGGCATGCAGAAGTTTTCAACTCTACCTATAGTAATTTTTTTCTTTACTTAAAAAAATAAAACATCTAAAGAAAATATGCATTATTTTTTCTAAAGTTGTTTATTGGTATACAGGTGTTTGTTAAATTATTCTCTATACTTTTCTATGTGATTGAAATAGTTCATGTTTAAAAAACATGATCTCTTTTATTTATGGATTCTGAAAAATAAAAAAATTTCAAAAACAAAAAAAACCCAAGCTCATAGATACAGAGAACAGATTGGTGGCTGCCAGAGGCAGGGGTGGAGGGAGAAATAGGTGAAGGGGTATAAAATTACAGAAAACAAATACTCTCTACTTATATATTTAAAAATGAAATAAAATGGAAAATACAGAGCTCTGGTTCTGAACTGCCTTTTAAAGACCACTCACGGAAATAATACTAGCTATAGTCTAAGCATCTGGTCTGCCTCTCTTATTCTGTCACAGTTTGGATTTTCCCTACGTTAGTATGCCCTTACTTGTCCCACTGTTCATAAGGCCTTGATCAGAATCCTGCCTGAACAAGCCCCACCCCTCTGCCTCTCTTTGGATCATTCAGATCTTCCTGTTACTAAATTCATGCTCATTCAGTTTTGTTCACAGCTAGATCTGTCCATGGTGATGTGGTACCGGCTTAACTGGAGGCCAGGTTTAGTATCATTTCACAGTCATTCTAAGCAGAAAGTACTTCAGATAGACAGAAAAGATGATTATTTCAAAAGCTAAGGACTTATTTAAGTTTAGAAGTAATATTACTAGACAAATCTGACCGTGGATTTTAGTGTATATGATAAAACTTCCAAACATTTAAGCCATTTGATGAAATTTAGTCTATTCACTGGCCAGTGAGCCATGCTGGTTGAGGCATGAAATGATCACTGATACATACTTTCAATGGTATGACTATTTATTCAACAAGCTAAATTTATTCATTAAAAAAACTGAATCAATTGGATATGTGATCTATCAGATTTAAGAAAACTCAGTTTCTTGGGGGTTTTTTTGGAAAATAAAACTTTGCTTTATTTCAAAACAGTAACTTCCTTATATTGGAGCACTGGTCAATATTCAATACTGATACAAGTGTACATTTCTTAGGAGGTCAAAGCATGTATGTCAGGCGAATTTTCTGAATTTCTTTTAAAGACATACTTTTTAAACCATATAAAATAATTAGAAACAATGTACATCGACAACGTGTAATATAAGCCACAGCTCAAATTTAAGCTGAATAACCAAACCATGTAAATTACCTCAACTAATATTTGCTAATATTTAGAACATTGCATATTTTCAGTAAAAGTGAATGTCCATCTACTCTTCCCATCTCCTAAACCCTCCAAGAAGTAAAATTTATTTTTCTACTAGATTTTAAAAGTAAATCCAAATATTTACACCTGGTGGGAGATTCTGGCATTAATTATAGCTGAGTTTAACAGAAATACAAAAAACCTTGAAGATTTATCAAGCATTTAAGCATGATCAATTATAGCAATTCCTTAGAAGCTCTAATGAGAAAGGCAGTTCTCCACTTTCTAATAACACGTAAGGTTTATGCAATTCAACAGAACTGCATTCTGACCAATGATAACATGGGGATAATCGCTTAAAATTTTACCTTAATTGGAAGTGAGCATGAGAACAACACAACTAAATATATTAACAAACAGAAGATAGTCACTACTGAAAGTTATTCTAATGAGTTATTTTTGGAGGTACAAACAATCCAGACTGGAATATGCTTTATAAAGACTAGAGAATTACTTACAGAAATGTTAAAAATGCTGAGCTCTAAATAAGCTAAACAAAACAGTTGAGCACATATCTTAACCAGATGCCTACCTTGATTATTTTTATGAACAGCTATTCTGCAGCCCAGTTTTAATATGCAATTTTATTTTACATATGTGCACAAGAGAGAAAGTGAAATGAGAGAAAGTTCAACATTGACCATATTTAGCATTCCCTTAGACATCACATACTCACCAGTGCAGTCACAAATTGTTCCAGAGAAAATTGGATAAAATCGTTGTAGCTGTTAAGCATGTCATTTTGTATTGAGAGCTAATATGAAAGATGATAAAGTCCATAAGGATATTATCTCTAATGCCTGAAAAAAAATCCTGTAAAAAATAAAAAGAAACAAAACAAAAAATCATCACCACTATCAACAACAGAAAAAACAGATCAAAGGGAGAAATATACCTCACTAAAAGGTAAACATCCAGAATACCTAGCAAGTAAGTCCAAGCTGAATTTGAACACATTTATAGAAGATGCATTCTTGTAGGCTAGTGTGACCAGACAATACTGCTTGCTATAGTCTGTCTCCAAACTATAGAATCAACAAGTCATATCAATCATGAAATTACTGAATCAGCCACCTGTATTGATTACTAATATGGCCAGGACAACTTCACTGACTTTTTCTGCTGTATCACAATCCATTTGGTCAGAAGCAGAAAACCTTTGCTAAAAGTGAGTTTCTAATAGTGGCAGCCTTTGCTGACAAACAGGTGCCAAAACCATGCTGACTTGAAAATGACAAATGACTTTGCCAAAAAGTCACCTCGGACTTTATTGAGTTCTTGGCCCCAAGAAACATCTCCTAATGGATGATTCACAAGTTCTGTGAGAGCCTCGGCAAAATTGTAATAGCTAACAATACTTTTTCTATTTTAGTAAAATTGTGTTTGATAAACAGATGAGCATAGGCAAGTGAAGACGCCTCTGTGTTGTGAAACATGGACATAGGTTTTTTAAACTTGTTATTGAAGGATAACATACCAAACACAAGTATAGACATTGTACATGCAGTTAGTTGAAGTTTCCCAAACAGAACACACCCTTGCAATCAGTATTCAGAATAAGAAATAGAAAACTACCAGCACTCCAGGGAGCTTCCTTTTGCTCCTTTCCAGTCACTATCTATATTATCCCACAACCAAATGCATAGATTAGCTTTACGTGTATTTGTTCATTATATAAATGAAATCACATGGTACAGCTTCTTGTGTGTGGCTTCTTTCCCTCCATATTATTACATCTGTGCTTTCTATACCTCTTGTTCACGTACATCTTAATAGATGTGGGGTTCTTCCTATGAATTTCATCAGATATTTCCAAACCCGGGTCATGCTAATGTGTAACTTCCAAAGTAAAATACAATCAGGGGATATAGGGCTCAAAAATATTAATTTTTGAGGAAACTTTGGCAGCTAATTGGAATTATTCCAGTTTCTTAGGTCAAATAAGAAGTCACCAGAATAAAAATTCAACTGAGTAGGAATGTTATTGATAAAGATGTTAAAAACTGACCACAAAATCCAATATGTACACTTAAAAAGTGACTGAACAATGTAAATAAATAATAATAATGGACAATTTAAAAGGCTTTATATACCTTTAAAATTCAAATTACTGGGCTCTGAAGTGAAACATTTTTGTACTTGGGAAGCACTTTGAAACACTAAATGTACATCTCATACACGTTCATAGATGAATAGATCAATATTTAAATATGAAAGTAGTTTTTCAACCTCATATAATCACTGACTGAGGAATAAAACTCAAGTCTTTGATCTATCCATCTCCAAAAAATATATTGTGAGAATAAGGTTATTATTATTCAGCTGAGCAAAGCAGTGAGGAATAGAGAAAGGAAAAAGGATGGACTCAGAAAGTTCCTCCAAATATGCATTAAAGACATTTATGCAACTTTCTACCTAGCACAAGATATTGTTGTGTTCTTTCTTTCAACAACCCTGCCTCCATTTTTCAAATTTGAAATCCTTACAATTGCAGGAAAATTGCCAGTTTAGTAGCAGAAATAAATTATTTAAACTAGAAGTTATCACCATATTTTGGACAATATTAACACAGGCATACCTCAAAGATATTGTTGATTTAGTTCCAAACCACGACAGTAAAGCTAATATCACAATAAATCAAGTCTCACAAATGTTTTCGTTTCCCAGTGCCCATAAAAGTTATGTTTACACTATATGGTAGTCTATTAAGTACACAATAGCAATACCTTATTGCTAAAAAACGCTAACCATCATCTGAGCCTTCAGCGAGTCATAATCTTTTTGCTGGTGGAGGGTCTTGGTCCAGCGTTGATGGCTACTGACTGATCAGAGTGGTGATTGTTGAAAGTTGGGGGGAGTTGTGGTGATTTCTTAAAATAAGAGAACAATGCAGCTTGCTATATTGATTGACTCTTCCTTTCACAATTTCTATGTAGTATGCGACAATGTTTGATAGCATTTTACCCAGCAGAACTTCTTCCAAAATTGCAGCCAGTGCTCTCAAACCCTAATGTTGCTTTATCAACTAAGTATATATAATATTCTAAATCCCTTGCTGTCTTTTCAACAATCTTCATAGTATCTTCCACAAAGTGGAGATTCACGTGGGGAAGGAGGTGAGCTGGTGTGTGCTGTGGAGGGAGGGGAGGGGTTGGAGCCTGAGCAGAGCTGACAATGGCACCTGTGCAAGAGGACACAGAGGCAGTGCTGATAGTGGAAGACGGGTTACATGCAGGGAGGATTCTCATCATAAGTGAGTATATTAAAAAGAGGTTTTCACTGATCAAGAAGGGGGGCACAATTATAGGGAGAAAGAGAACTAGAATAAATACTGTGGTGGAAAAGTGTAATTGGAAATACTGGTATGATCACATGATTTTCAATATATATGTGAAGAGATTTTTTACATGTGTGTATATATATATATATATATATATATATATATATATATATATATACTTAAATACATATATATATATATGTGTTGAGAAGGCCTGGAGCGGTGACCCACCTCCTTCCCAAATCAGTGAGTACACTGAGATCCCATACCTTGGTTTCCAAATATTTTCTTCATGAAAAGGAAAAAGAGCTTCACTGAAAAATTGTTGATTTCAAAGCTAGGGCAAGAAATGGCTCAGGGAATGGCAAAAAAAAACTTGGAATACATTCTTGTGCAAAAAATAATGAAGGACTCAAAACAAAATGTGGTATATCAAAAGAGCATGGAAGTCAGCTTGAAGGAGTTTCTTCCATGCAAAGCTGGGGTAACTTCAGTACCAAAAGAAATAATAATGATACTACAGATTATAGCTCATTGAATAAAACAGCAATCTATGAGTACATGGAGATATAAATAAACAAATAAATAAATGGAAAGAAGTGAATGCTCTCCCTTATAGTAGAATGCCAACTAATAAAAGTAGAATGAAATTTAAATTTACAAAATCACCACTTGGAAACTCCCATAGTCATAATTATTATAACATCAACAGATGCTAAAACTAGCCTGTAAAATATTGATGAGAAAAGGGAAACACTGTTGTCTCAAAGTATCTCCCCAAAAGTACTTATTAATTACAAAGTTTAAAAGTATACCTTTATAGTGGAGAAACTTAGCAAGTACCACTTAATTTTGTGATGAAAGTTAACATCACTGGTAACAGGACAAATCAAAGTCATGTACCATTGGACAGGATTCATAAAGAAGAACACAGCATCACTTCTATGTTTTTCTTGCAGGGTATAACCTGATTGAAAATTGAGGAAAAATAGACAAATCCAAGTTTGAGGTCAATTCTGTAAAATAACTGGCCTATAGCACTTGTAAGAGTCAAGGTCATAAAAATCAAAGAAATACTGAAGAACTGTTTCAAAGAGAAGGAAATGAAAGACATATAACTGAATGTAACATGTAATCCTCAGCTGGATCTTATTACTATAAAAGACATTATTAGGAGAATTGGTGAAACTTGAACTGGGTCTGTGTGTTTCATAGTAGTAATGTTTTAGTGTTAATTTCCTGGTTTGGATGGTTGTGCTATGGTTATGTGGGAAAATGTCCTTGTTTGTAGAAAATACACTGCAGATTAACCTCAAATAATTCAAGGAAAAAAAGTTTTCAGTACTGTACTTGCAACTCTCCTGTGAGTTCAAAATTATTTCAAAATAAAATAATGGAAAAAAGTAGAGGAAATTAGTGTTTAATGGGTTTAGACTTTCAATTTGCAAGATGAAAAAATTCTAAAGACTTCTACAACAGTGGGAATACTATACTTAACATTTCTGAACTGTACACATAGCAATGATTAAGATGGTTCTTCATTTTTTGCCACACTAAAAAAAATGGAAACAAATGAATCAACAAGCAAAAAAAAAAAAAAAGAGTATTATTTAGGAGATTAGTTCCCAACGCTGAGCAGGGTAGTTTTCAGAAAATACAGATGTCAAAATCCTAGTACTATAGATTATGATTCAGTATGTCTGGATTATGGTTTTACACACAGCCAGGGATGGGAAAACACTAATCACACTCCCCCACTTGCAAGTAAATAACAAGAGCTACACTGGAGAAGAAAAAGCACTTGACCCAGTACAGAGAGTTCCACTTACTAGTTTGTTGTTTTTTTTTTAACATCTTTATTGGAGTTTGTTGCTTTACAATGTTGTGTTAGTTTTTGCTGTATAACAAAGTGAATCGGCTATATGCATACATATGTCCCCATATCCCCTCCTTCTGGTGCCTCCCTCCAACCCTTCCTATCCCACCCCTCTAGGTGTTCACAATGCAGCGAGCTGATCTTCCTGTGCTATGCAGCTGCTTCCCACTAGCTATCTATTTTACATTTGGCAGTGTATATATGTCCATGCCACTCTCTCACTTTGTCCTAGCTTACCCTTCCCGCTCCCCGTATCTTCAAGTCCATTCTCTAGTAGGTCTGCGTCTTTATTCCCGTCTTGCCCCTAGGTTCTTCAGGACCTTTTATTTTTTTTAGATTCCATATATATGTGTTAGCATACGGTATTTGTTTTTCCCTTTCTGACTTACTTCACTCTGTATGACAGACTCTACGACCATCCACCTCACTACAAATAACTCAATTTCATTTCTTTTTAAGGCTGAGTAATATTCCATTGTATATATGTGTCACATCTTCTTTATTCACTCATCTGTCGATGGACACTTAGGTTGCTTCCATGTCCTGGCTATTGTAAATAGTGCTGCAATGAACAGTGTGGTACATGACTCTTTTTGAATTATGGTTTTCTCAGGGTATATGCCCAGTAGTGGGATTGCTGGGTCATATGGTAGTTCTATTTTTAGTTTTTTAAGGAACCTCCATACTGTTCTTCATGGTGTCTGTATCAATTTACATTCCCACCAACAGTGCAAGAGGCTGTCCTTTTCTCCATACCCTCTCTAGCATTTATTGTTTGTAGATTTTTTAATGATGGCCATTCTGACCTGTGTGAGGTGATACCTCATAATAGTTTTGATTTGCATTCCTCTGATGATTAGTGATGTTGAGCATACTTTCCTGTATTTGTTGGCAGTCTGTATATCTTCTTTGGAGAAATATCTATTTAGGTCTTCCACCCATTTTTGAATTGGGTTGTTTGTTTTTTTGATATTGAGCTGCATGAGCTGCTTGTATATTTTGGAGATTAATCCTTTGTCAGTTTCTTCATTTACAAATATTTTCTCCCATTCTGAAGGTTGTCTTTTCGTCTTGTTTATGGTTTCCTTTGCTGTGCAAAAGCTTTTAAATTTCATTAGGTCCCATTTGTTTATTTTTGTTTTTATTTGCATTTCTCTAGGAGATGGGTCAAAAAGGATCTTGTGTGATATATGTCATAGATTGTTCTGCCTGTGTTTCCTTCTAAGAATTTTATAGTGTCTGGCCTTACATTTAGGTCTCTAATCCATTTTGAGTTTATTTTTGTGTATGGTATTAGGAAGTGTTCTAATTTCATTCTTTTACATGTAGCTGTGCAGTTTTCCCAGCACCACTTACTGAAAAGGCTGTCTTTTCTCCATTGTATACTCTTGCCTCCTTTATCAAAGATAAGGTGACCATATGTGTGTGGGTTTATCTCTGGGCTTTCTATCCTGTTCCATTGATCTATATTTCTGTTTTGGTGCTGGTACCATACTGTCTTCATTACTGTAGCTTTGTAGTATAGTCTGAAGTCCAGGAGTCTGATTCCTCCAGCTCCGTTTTTCTTTCTCAAGATTTCTTTCGGTATTCGGGGTCTTTGGGTTTCCATACAAATTGTGAAGTTTTTTGTTCTAGTTCTGTGAAAAATGCCATTGGTAGTTTGATAAGGATTGCACTGAATCTGTAGATTGCTATGGGTAGTAGAGTCATTTTCACAATGTTGATTCTTCCAATCCAAGGACATGCTATATCTCTCCATCTGTTTGTATTATCTTTAATTTCTTTCATCAGTGTCTTATAGTTGTCTGCATACAGGTCTTTTGTCTCCTTAGCTAGGTTTATTCCTAGGTATTTTATTCTTTTTGTTGCATTGGTAAATGGGACTATTTCCTCAATTTCTCTTTCAGGTTTTTCATCATTAGTGTATAGGAATGCAAGAAATTTCTGTACACTAATTTTGTATCCTGCCACATTACCAAATTCATTGATTAGCTCTAGCAGTTTTCTGGTAGCATATTTAGTATTCTCTATGTATAGTATCATGTCATCTGCAAACAGTGACAGTTTTACTTGTCTTTTCTGATTTGGATTTGTTTTATTTGTTTTTCTTCTCTGATTGTTGTGGCTAAAACTTCCAAAACTATATTGAATAATAGTGGTGAGAATGGGCAACTTTGTCTTGCTCCTTATCTTAGAGAAAATGGTTTCAGTTTTTCACCATTGAGAATGATATTGGCTGTGGGTTTGTCATATATGGCCTTTATTGTGTTGAGGTAGGTTCCCTCTATGCCTACTTTCTGGAGAGTTTTTATCATAAATGGGTGTTGAATTTTGTTGAAAGCTGTTTCTGCATCTGTTGAGATGATCATATGGTTTTTCTCCTTCAATTTGTTAATATGGTGTATCACATTGACTGATTTGCATGTATTGAAGAATCCTTGCATTCCTGGGATAAACCCCACTTGATCATGGTGCATGATCCTTTTAATGTGCTGTTGGATTCTGTTTGCTAGTATTTTGTTGAGGATTTTTGCATCTATGTTCATCAGTGATATTGGTCTGTAGTTTTCCTATTTTGTGATATCTTTGTCTGGTTTTGGTATCGGGTGATGGTGGCTGCATAGAATGAGTTTGGGAGCGTTCCTCCCCCTGCTAGATTTTGGAAGAGTTTGAGGAGGATAGGTGTTAGCTCTTCTCTAAATGCTTGATAGAATTTCCCTGTGAAGCCATCTGGTCCTGAGCTTTTGTTTGTTGGAAGATTTTTAATCACAGTTTCCATTTCAGTACTTGTGATTGGTCTGTTTATATTTTCTCTTTCTTCCTGGTTCAGTCTTGGAAGGTTGTACTTTTCTAAGAATTTGCCCATTTCTTCCATATTGTCCATTTTATTGGCATATAGTTGCTTGTAGTAGCTCTCATGATCCTTTGTATTTCTGCAGTGTCAGTTGTTACTTCTCCTTTTTCATTTCTAATTCTGTTGTTTTGTGTCTTCTCCCTTTTTTTTGTTGGTGAGTCTGGCTAATGGTTTATCAATGTTGTTTATCTTCTCAAAGAGCCAGCTTTTAGTTTTATTGATCTTTGCTCTTGTTTCCATCATTTCTTTTTCATTTATTTCTGATCTGATCTTATGATTTACTTCCTTCTGCTAACTTTGGGGATTTTTTGTTCTTCTTTCTCTAATTGCTTTAGGTGTAAGGTTTGGTTGTTTATTTGAGATGTTTCTTTTTTCTTGAGGTAGGATTGTATTGCTATAAACTTCCTTCTTAGAACTGCTTTTGCTGCAGCCCATGGATTTTGGGTCATTGTGTTTTCATTGTCATTTGTTTCTAGGTATTTTAATTTCCTCTTTGATTTCTTCAGTGATGTCTTCGTTATTTAGCAGTGTATCATTTAGCCTCCAGGTGTTTGTATTATTTACAATTTTTTTCCTGTAATTGATATCTAGTCTCATAGCATTGTTGTTGGAAAAGATACTTGATACAAGTTCAATTTTCTTAAATTTACCAAGGCTTGATTTGTGACCCTATATATGATCTATCCTGGAGAATGTTTCATGAGCACTTGAGAAGAAAGTGTATTCTGTTGTTTTTGGATGGACTGTCCTATAAATATCAATTAAGTCCATCTTGTTTAACATGTCATTTAAAGCTTGTGTTTCCCTATTTATTTTCATTTTGGATGATCTCTCCTTTGGTGTAAGTGAGGTGTTAAGGTCCCTTACTCTTATTGTGTTGCTGTTGATTTCCCCTGCTATGGCTGTTAGCATTTGCCTTATGTAGTGACGTGCTCCCTTGTTGGGTGCATAAATATTTACAATTGTTATATCTTCTTCTTGGATCGATCCCTTATTCATTATGTAGTGTCCTTCTTTGTCTCTTCTAATAGTCTTTATTTTAAAGTCTGTTTTGTCTGATATGAGAATTGCTACTCCAGCTTTCTTTTGATTTCCATTTGCATGGAATATCTTTTTCCATCCCCTCACTTTCAATCTGTATGTGTTCCTAGGTCTGAAGTGGGTCTCTTGTAGACAGAATATGTACAGGTGTTGTTTTGTATCCATTCAGCCAGTCTATGTCTTTTGGTTGGAGCATTTAATCCATTTACATTTAAGGTAATTATAGATATGTATGTTCCTATTACCATTTTCTCAATTGTTCTGGCTTTGTTTTTGTAGGTCTTTTCCTTCTCTTGTGTTTCCTGCCTAGAGAAGTTCCTTTAGCATTTGTTGTAAAGTTGGTTTGGTGGTGCTGAATTCTCTTAGCTTTTGCTTGTCTCAAAAGGTTTTAATTTCTCCATAGAATCTAAATGAGATCCTTGCTGGGTAGAGTAATCTTGGTTGTAGGTTTTTCCCTTTCATCACTTTAAATATGTCCTGCCTCTCCCTCCTGGCTTGCAAAGTTTCTGCTGAAAAATCAGCTGTTAACCTTACAGGGATTCCCTTGTATATTATGTGTTGCTTTTCCCTTTCTGCTTTTAGTATTTTTTCTTTGTATTTAATTTTTGATAGTTTGATTAATATGTGTCTTGGTGTGTTTCTCTTTGGGTTTACCTGTGTGGTACTCTCTGTGCTTCCTGGACTTGATTGACTATTTCCTTTCCCATGTTAAGGAAGTTTTCAACTATAATCTCTTCAAATATTTTATCAGTCCCTTTCTTTTTCTCTTCTTCTTCTGGGAGCCCTATAATTCGAATGTTGGTGCATTTAATGTCCCAGAGGTCTCTGAGACTGTCCTCAATTCTTTTCATTCTTTTTTCTTTTTCTGCTCCCTGGCAGTTATTTCCACCATTTAACTTCCAGCTCACTTATCTGTTCTTCTGCCTCATGTTATTCTGCTATTGATTCCTTCTAAAGTATTTTTAATTTCAGTTATTGTGCTGTTCATCACTGTTTGTTTGCTCTTTAGTTCTTCTAAATCCTTGTTAAATGTTTCTTGTTTTTTCTCCATTTTGTTTCTGAGATTTTGGATCATCTTTACTATCATTACTCTGAATTCTTTTTCAGGTAGGTTACCTATTTCATCTTCATTCATTTGGTCTTGTAGGTTTTTACCTTGCTCCTTCATCTGTAACATATTTTTTATCATTAAGTTTTTTGTTTTTTTTTTTTGATGTGTGGGGCTGTATTCTTCTCTTACTGGTTGTTTGGCCTGAGGTGTCCAGCACTGGAGTTTGCAGGTAGCTGGACAGAGCCAGGACTTGGTGCTGAGATTAAGACCTCCAGGAGGTCTCACTCCGATTAATGTTCCCTGGGGTCTGAGGTTCTCTGTTAGTCCAGCGGTTTGGACTTGAAGTTTTCACCACAGGAGCTCAGGCTTGACCTCAGGCCTGGGAAGTAAGATCCCACAACCTGCGTGGCATGGCAAAAAAAAAAAAAGAAAAAAGGAAAAATGGAGCAGTACAATGTCAAAGAATAAAAAACAAAAAAAATTAGAAAGATAAAAATATATTAGGAAAATAAAGATATAATTGAAACAACTGCAACAAGGTAAAATAAAACCACAATAGAAAAAAGAAAAAAGAAAGGGGGGTGGAGAGGGGAACAAGCCGAATGGAGAGAACATTAATGAAGTGTAAAGAATAAAATAAAATTAGAAAAATAAAAGATTTATTAGGAAAAATGAAAATATAAATGAATCAAGAAGGTAAAGGAGAACCTCAATCTAAAGGAGGCAAAAAGAAAAAAAAAGCCTTGGCTGTGTGGGGCAGAGTTTAGGTGGGGGTGGAACTTAGGCAGGGGGGGGGTTTGGGGTGGGGGGGGACCTAGGTGGGGGGGGGGTGACATTTGAGCGTGGGGCAGGGCCCAGGCTCAGGATCCATGCAGCCGGAAAAGGCCTTTGGGGCAGGATCTAGGCGGGGCGACTTTCAAGCTCGGGACAGGGCCTCTGCTTAGGACCTACATGGAAGGGGAGAGGCAGCACGTCCAAAGGGGGGCCTCCAGAGTGTGGAGTTCTGGAGTTTGGAGGTAAGGCCCTGGGTGAGGGTGTGTGTGTGGGGTTTAGGCCCAGCACAGGTGGAGCGGGTCTCAAAGGGTGTCTCTGAGTGTAGAGGTAGGGCCCTGGGTGGGGGTATTGAGGCTCTTCGGGGTAGGAGGGAGGCTCCAAGGGCAGAGGATTAGGCCCGGGAGCCCAATAGGCTCCCTGGTGCCTAAGTGGACAAGGAAAGCGCCGGCTGCGTTCCCTTCTGTTCCTCTGCACCCACACCCCACCATCTTCCGTAGGGTCTCCCCCGTCACTGCTGGACCCCTAACTGTGGGTGGGTCCTGCTGGATGTAGGAACTCCTCCCCTCCCAAAGGCACCCCTCCAGGGAGCCAGTCCCACCCCTCCTCCACTTCTCCTCCCCCTTCACTCCCCCCACACCCCGTGCCCTACCCAGTCGCTGAGGGCTCCTCCTGTCCCCTTGGGTTTCCGTGGTCCCCCACCGGTGCCTGGTAGGTGCCCTAGTTGTGTGAAGGCACAAAATCTGTGTCCTCCTAATCTGCCATCTTGAATCCTCCCCTCACTTACTAGTTTTATAACCTTGGACAAATCACTTCAACAACTCTCATCTTTAAAGCCCTCATCTCTAAAATGGGGATAATAATTCCTGCCTCATAATATTGCTGAGCTGCACACAGGAGATAATGTATAGAAAAGCACTGCAGAAATATAAGGCATTATTATAATATGAGAAATTAATGAGTAAATTTCTCTATTATAAAAGGAGTCAAATAAGGTATGATAACTATATCATGTCACTGAAGTGCAGCCTTACTCTCCTGTGAGCCATTCCACAATCTTAGATGATACACCTGCATGATTCTTGGCTTTGGAACATAAAAATTTAGATGCTAGCAAGCAAATTACTCACAGAGTAAGACCTAAATGAAATCCCAGTAGCAAAACTGGTGACTTTTTCATTTCAGTGGGCCCTCTATTAGAACATTTTCTGGGATCTCACATTGGAGGAAAAACAACAACAGAGTAAGATTGTATGTTGAATGATTCCAAAGGGATGGCCTCTCACAATCTTTGGTGAAAATAGCTTCCTCCCAGCTTCCCAAGCAATCAGAGAAACTGCAGGTGAGCAGCCTGAGAGTTGTTGTCCTTGTGCAATTGCTGACGTATCAGCACCTTTGGAGGCTAAACTCATAGACTCTAGATCAGGGAGAGTTGAGGTCAAATTCCATCCTCAACTGAGCAAACTTGGATGTGTTTCTTGTCTCTGAGGCTCAGGTTCATGATCAGTAAAATGATGATAATGACAGCATGAGCTTCATAAGGTTAAATTAATAAAGTATAGAATAAGTGCTTGATAAATGTTAGCAATCACAATTTCTTATAAATGATGATATTCAGTACAGCTCCCCTCTGTCTTTTCCATAACGAGTGTTAACACTTAAGATAGCAGCTGGGATTAGAGTCTTAGGAAGTTACTAATATGGCATCATGAAGTTACTTGATAGATGAATATTACAAAAATAAATTAATAAGGCCACTGGAGCTTAAAGCACAGTTTAGATTTGCAGACAATACATAAACAAACAGTGTTGCAAGAAGTGTTAAATATGTGTAAAGCTCTTTGTTGAGTAGGTGGGAGTGTGAAGAGGCTCTTAAAATAGAAAAATCCCAGAAATCAAATTATGTACTTTCCTTAAGATTCACCCAATGCAGCACCAATTCTCACTGAATATATTCTTTCAGGAGAATCGTGTTATAGCACTACCAATTTAGACTCTGATGAATAAAAGGAACAAAAACAAAACACTGTTTTGGGGACCTTCGTCAGCATAGGAACACTTAAGGAAAAAAAAACAGTTGAAATATTCTCTGGTCTTCTGTCTCATATCAGAAGGCTAAAATTTGTAAAGTTCACTCTTATGGATCAATTCAGACTACCTACAGGTCTTCAAATCTACCTACAGGTCTTCAAATACTAGCCACAGGTCTTTAAATACTTGCTAGTTGGTCTTATAATCCACTCACTTTCAAGGTGAAAAATAAAAATCCTTTCAGAAACTTCTTTTTTTTTCAAAATTCTTTGTAAAATGTTTATGCTATTTTACCTTTTTAAAGTTCAGGAAATATGTTATAATTCAAATATAAAAATCATCCCTCCTTTTATATAAAGTTGATTGGCTTTAAAATACTCAGTTGCTTTTTGTGGAATAATTACTTCTTATTCATTATTCCTATTAAAAATAATGACCTCCAATATTATTCATCAGTTCTAAAGATTAACCCATTAAAAATTTCAAGGAATTTTCAGAATTCAAAATTGCTACATGTATAAAATGGATAACTAATAAGAAACTACTGTATAAAAAAATAAATAAAATAAAATTCAAAAAAACACAAAAAACAAAATTGCTGGTGTTATCCAAACAGAAGTGTTACTTTTGGTCTTTGTCACATTGTGTCATCTGCTAGGTGTCTACAAGGGTTTTAAATCTTCAGTGAAATTGTTATTGTTTTAAATACGTTGGTGAACAGTTAAAATATTTTATAACTACTCATATGAAAATGCAAAACATTTCTACTTTTCATTCCCTCACTGTTTAAAAAGACCATACATTTTCTAATCTTCCACACTTTATTTCTATGACAAAATGACAGGTACAGAACTGTCTGCAGGGAAAAAACATGCTGATTAACAAGGGTTCCATGCTATCATTTTAGATTTTTTTAAAAAAAGTGATTAGCTCTCTTTTGTTTCCTTTACAATAGCCTGTTGATTTTCTTAAATATTGCAAAGGAATTTAAAGAAAAGAAAAAATCCTAACAACTAATTCACAAGGTGTATAATCAATGCGCTGCTCAGCAAGGATTGTATTTTTATTGTGGTAAAAGAAAGGTGTTGAAGAATGTTGGAGAACTGGAAAAAGAATGAACCATTTGTTTTGATTGATTTTGGTTGTACGATAATTTACAGCATATACCTCCAAGGTTTGCATATACTATTTTGGCATTTTAGAGTAATTATCATTGTGAAACTTTCACAACTACACCTTATTTCCACAGGTAATTAAGGTGACCTAGTTATGTCTGCGTAAGGCTTAGTCTATGAATAATGCAGACCCAGGGGAGACTAACAGGTCACTAACAGCAATCAATCTAACTGATGGAAAAGAGGAAGAATCTTGTAGATGATATTTGCCCTATACCATTATAAGGCTATTTTTAAGATGCTTTATTTCATCACTGATTCCCTACAAACATAGAAATCATTTCCTTTGAACTTTCTTGGTCACATTTCAGGCTTCTTTCAAAATCTGAATTGTTGAGCATGGTAGCTCTTTATCATTAGTCATGAAGAGAAATGAGATTCAGTTTTCAAAATGAACTTTAATCTTGTTGATTTTCAAAAGCATGTTTAAAGAATTGTTTCTATTTTCATATGATTAACAAATCCTTAGCTGATGCTCTCATGTCTGTGGATTATTGTTTATTACCATGGCCTTACAAATGCTGTACCACAGAAAAGTGTTGCTTGACCTCAAATTGTTCTTTTCCCTAAGGACAGCCCTGAACCCAAAGTCCTACCTCTCACATCAAAACAGTCAATATTCTGGCAGCTCACTGCTCTTACTGAAAGAAGAAGAGAATCTGGTTTCTTGTAAAACCCACAAAATGCAGCTTCTGTCCTGTTTTTTATTCACAACCTTGAAATTTACTAGAAAAAAATCAATGCATCACATACACCACCAAGAACACAATCTTGCTCAGTATAAAAAGGTCACAAGTGTGTTTATTTAAAGCCTCCCTCAGGTTAATTAACAGACACAGTTTTTCAGAAAAAGTAAACCAAAAGTCAGCTGAAATATAAAATAGTTCATATAATATGAAGTAGACTTAAGGCCAGAATTTTTTTCCACCTCATAGCACTGTGGCTGAGAAGACATGGATAATATAGTTCACATTTTACTTACAAATGAGTTTTTCATTTCCACTTCTGGGAAATACTAACAAATCAAACTCAGTTTCTTAAATAATGTTGTCTGTGCTACTAGACATTAAAATTCTAATAACTCAAAGTGAAGCATATACAAAAGAAAAATATATGTTATTAAATATGCAAAGCACTTGCATTCACTCTTGAATCATTATTCAATTAATGAATGACTTATTATCATACCATAAATGGGGATGATACTTGTATAGGAGCTCTAGCTGCTTGAGGGTGAATGCCATGTGCGTTTTTCCTGGAGTCCTTAATAAGTGACACACTTGTGTCATTACATTTGAGGTGAAGCAGAAGCCTCTGTCAGATTCAATTCACATGGGCAATCCCCAGTGGCAAAACATCTGATTAACTAGCAAAGCCACTGTCGTTAACAGCTGTATCATTGGAAACTTGGAAGTATTCAGCCTATTTAGTAACCGAATGTATTATCATAATCACTCTCTCTCTGGCACATATCCAGGAGATATTAACTACTACCCAAATAATTTACTATTAAAATGGTTAGGCATAAATGAAACAGTGTATGTATAATTTAAATTGAACCATATAGCCCATATGTTCTATTTGACTCCAGTAAAACCTATTTTAGTAATATACACATGGCAGTAACTTCAAGACAAGCTTTGGATGATTTCTTCATCTGTAAGTTTGCTGGGTTGGTTTAGTAAAAATTTCTTAAATTTCTGTAATAAGACCTTGCAGAAGGGTCTATTAATAGTTCTTTTATTCTAAATAAAGTATATTCTCCAACTTGTGAGCACAGATATGTGCATTTGAGTGATCTATTAAGGTGCCAGCAGGATGTGCCTTTTCATTATATGCAACTATTTTAATGAGATAATTTTCTAAGTCTCTCACATATTTCTAAACTGTGATTATAAAAAAGAAAAGTACATAAATGAGTTTACTTGATAAAACCATATCCATTTTGTAACTGGTGACCATTTAAAGTAGCTGCAAAAGAAAACTGCCAAACATAAATATGGTGCCTACAGATAAATAAAACCTCATAAAAAAGCAAAGTTGTATCTAAATCTAAGATAAGGAAAATAATTTAGCCAAATTTTAATTTTACTTTTAACAAAATTTATTTCAGTCCTTAGGCAGGGAAATCAATTTTTTAAATCTATTAATATGGGAAGTTTAAAAATCACTTATTATATCTTGTTCACTATCTTATTTTACTCTACCCATTAACTTGTCATAACCATCCATTATCCTCTGGTACAAAATTTTAATTTAGAATTTAATAAAGAGATTGATGATGCTTTAGTTTACTTGGTTATAAGTAGCATGGGTTTGGAAGGAGCACTCATATTTAAAAATCAAATAAATTATAAAGTCAATCTGTCTCAATGACATAAAATAACAAAATTTTTCAAATATTCATCTACTTCCTAAGTCTCATGGCAGCATTGAATGGAAACAGCAAGGTAACATCAAGTAAAAGTGCTTGGAGAACATAATGATTTAAGCAAAACAAAATGAAGATGTTTAAAGGTATAATACTATTCTGAACTGATAACTCTATTTCATATATGCTGTCTACATCCAAAGCATGCTATCTAAAACCAGACTGCAACTGCCTAGACTGGTATGAAAAACAGTATGTGCTCACTTGCGTATGCTCCAAGAAGGTAAGTGTTATTAAAATGAATGACCAGTTTGTTTAATGGTTTCAGAAATAAATATTTCATATATATTTGCCTCTTAAAAGAACAGTTTCTAATGACTTACTCTTTGCTTTTACATCTATAAGTATCTTGTATTTTCTCTAAATTCAGATTTTCGAGAAGGAATTACAGCCAAAACAAATGTTATCCTTAGAATATTAAAGAACATACTTTAAAAGCAACAAATAGAGGTAGCATCAGCAATTAGTGAAAACTATCACAATTCAATTAATGTTATATTTTATTGTCCGCCTTTGTAGGGGTAGTGTTCTCTTGATTAAACGTACAGAATGCTCTTCAGAACTGTTCAGAGTCTCTCCAAAGGACAGACTAATTACCAACTGTTAATATTAAGAATACTCTTGGGATGGAAAAATAGGACTTCAATTTGCAGTAATAATTTTGGGATGGAGTTATTCCAGCAGTAAATTGTCACAGCTGCTCAAAGTGTGATGACACCCATGAAAAACCCATGATAATAAAATAAATACAATTATAATTTTCCAGTAGATCTTGAGATACTTTGCCAAGAAATGTTTAGTACATTTTCATAATTTACAAACTGAGACTTATACCTTATGTTTGCATAGGGGTTTGGAGTTATACAGTGTTTTTAAATGTGACATGAGTATAGTTTTTGACAACTGAACAATACTGGCATTTAGCATTTAATGCTCTCTCTGCTGAATATTATTCATAAAATATTTCTTATTTTGAATTACTGATGGCCAAACCAAATAACCCCCAAATTGGCCAAGCATAAACATATTCTCATCTCAGATAGTTTATATGTTTCTGACGGGTTGAATGATCTTACCAATACCACACCACCATCACCCCATCCCCAGGATTTATGCTTCATTTAGCTGAAGGATTCCCAGTTGTCCAAACATCTGTTTCTGCAAAGACAGACTTATAGAAAGTAAGAGCGTTCAGTTACTTGGCACAAAGTTAGTATGTTTCCTGCCTCTGAGTCTCCTGCCAAACCCAACCGTCCACAGATTATTTATAGAATGAAAAGCTTTCAGATATGATCTCACTCTTCATTTGTTAGGGCAGAGGAATTTTTCTCTCCCCATGCCTGCGTAAATTCAATCTGGTCATCCCAATGTAGGAAGACTTCTCTATCTATAAAGGAAAAGACCAATCTCATTTCAGCACTTGATTCAATGTGTTTGCGTACAATAGAAGTACTTCCATTGATTTAGCAGTTTAGTTTACCAAGCACTTGCACTTGTACCATCACTTTGCACCCTCACCAGACCCTGTAACATAGTTACCTACATCTTTTCTCTAGACTGAGAATAAGATTTAAATGTGAATCTTCTTTTTCAAGTGCTTATATTTTAATTTATCATATTTGGTTATTTTAAATTGCAATGATATTAGGTTTTATTAGAAGTTTCTTTTTCCTTTTTTTTTCTTTATGACTCAGAACTATTTGCTTTTACTGCTGCCTCTATTGTTGTTCAGTGGCTATGTGCTGCTTATACACTGTCATAGATCAATAATGTTATAACCAAATAGAGCCTGAAGAAACTGAAATAAATTTATATTTGAAAACTGCTTATTAAATCACTGTGTAGTATATGGAAAAAAAATAAAACTTCTAAGAAGGATTTGTAATTTACTTTAGTCTCAATGTAGCAGTAATTTATACTGACAATCTATTTTGCATGGATTTTGACCACTACTGGGGGAAACTACTAAGATACCACCAAAATACATAGAAAAAATGTTTTTATATATGGTGGGCACTGGTGAAATAAAAGCAAAATTACTAAATTTTCTATTTATAACTCTCTTTAGAATCATTTTTCCTAACTCCTTCTAATCACGTGTCCATATTCTTTGCATTCTGTACTCCCTTTTTTCGTCTTAACATCCATGTTATAAAGATGGGTCCACCCATCTATCCATGGCTCTTTTTCCTTTAACTTGACAAAGTGCTCATTTTAACTATTATCTCCCACAGGTACAAAGAAGCTAAGATACAAGTCCAATTAGGAGATATGTTCCAATGCAAATAGGAACAGATTTGATTCCTTTAATCCACTAGATTTCTGTAGACTTCCTGTTAAATTGCTTATTCATTCATTAATTATTTCATTTGCTCTGTGTCTGTTTCTGAGTACTTTTTCACCTCTGCACTCCTTTATAGCATCTAGGGAAACATTATGTGCTTCCCAGAGGAAAGCACATGTTTCTATTTTTCCTATTCCCATTTATGCTTTATGCAAAACGTAGTGTCAGTGCCTCTCTTGGCCATTACTCACCAGACTGGGAAGAGAAAGACTGGGCAAAGAATCAGATGGTCATCAAGGCTGGAGAATGTGCTATAACTTGAAATATCTTTCAAAAACAATTTAACTATAAAAGCTCACAAAGACACAAGTTGCTAATTATTTAAATGTTGTACAAGACTGTATGTTGTATAATCTAAAATAATATACTCCTACAATGACTAAAGGAATCGCTCCTACTCTATTCACCAGTTTTGACAAAAAAAAAAAAAAAAAAAGCTTCAGTAAAACCTCTACCTGCACATTCACAGTCAGGAAATAAGTCTCCTTTTGATGTAACCCTATTAAATATAATGATAATAATTAAATCTTAAAGAAGGGAAAAGTACTTCTAATACATCATTCCAGCCCATATTTTTCATTTTTGCTTTATAATTGGCATTTTATAGGAAGAGAATCGATTTGAATTGATGTCACTGCCAGTAGCTTTATTCTCAATCACTTTTTTACTAATAGTGTCCCTTGCTCAATGCACCTCTAAACCAGACTGACAACAAAGTATCTTGACAAGTTAAATATCCTTTTATCCTTTTCTCTAAAATGGAAGTCAGTAGGAAACATAGAAATGAAAACACATGCCTAACACAAAGTTATCAGATGCTATTTAAAGTCCCTGCTACTAAAGCTCCAGTGTGGTTCAGGGAAATTGTGCTCCAGTGACACCAGAAGTCTGAGGTTGGAACTTCAGCTGTGCCAGCCATGAGCAGTGTGAGAGTTTCCACCTCTGCCGCTTACTTCACAGGTTCGTTAGAAGGACTAGTTGAGTTCCCCATTTGGGAAGTTGTCCAGCACAATTACAAACCCTCATTAAATATTAGTTTCATCATATATTTTTTCAAATAATTTTCACATACATTACCTCCTTTGATACTTGCAATCACTCAAACCAAAAAGGGCTGACTGTTCCATTGATTAAAAATGTTAGGATTTTTAAGGAATATAATTGCACTGTCTTGCCCTGAAAAAATTTTCAACAGGCTATAGATGATCTTGATGGGAAGAAATCCAACTGTTTAGGTAACAAGTATGGCATAACGAGGTAGTCAATCTAGGAAGAGGGAAGTCATTTGGAGAGTTAGAGAGAATACGATCATAGGAAACCAAAACAATATCAAAAGATCCAAGCTGGTCTGCTTCAGGAAAGTCCATTGGAAAAATAGTAGGGCCATCAGGGCTAGTTCCTATTTATCACATGCATATCCACAGTCACTTGACATGGTATCTTGTGCATAGTAGGAATTAAATGCATACTGAATGAATGAATTAATCAGTGAATAAATAGATATTCTATATCCCCTATTAGCTGTTCAATATAAGATCAAAGGAGTCATTCAATCTGTTTTTACTTATGAATGAAAGAATGAATGAATAAATAAATGAATGAATGACATTTTGGGAATCTCTATGTGGCTACTAAATAAGTAAAATCAAAAAGCTTTATGGGGAAATAAATTATTTGCTGGAAAGCCTTTTATTTGCACATTTATTTTAATGAACATGAACTTTTGCTTAACATTAATTTTGACTGTTGACTATAATTAGCAGCTATTTAACAGTGTGCTCAGTGTGCTCTGATCTTCAAATAGTACAACCT
This sequence comes from Monodon monoceros, assembly GCF_005190385.1. Taxonomy (NCBI): domain Eukaryota; kingdom Metazoa; phylum Chordata; class Mammalia; order Artiodactyla; family Monodontidae; genus Monodon; species Monodon monoceros. The sequence continues at coordinate 41,942,155 of NW_021703772.1, forward strand.
TAGTGATGTACTGGTTCAACCAATAAATAAAGACAAATAAGTATCAGATTGTCATCCTCTAATAGGCCTATAGAAAAAATTCAATTTAGATATATAAAAATAAGAACATCACAAGAAATCAAAAAGGAGATTGTGAAAGAAAATGAGAGGTTATTATCTAGATCCTTCAGGAAACTAAATGCTTAAATGCATTTAATTCATAATCACGTTCCAAAGGAAAAAGAAAACAAAAAAGCACATTTCCAAAGGACATACATGATAAAACTGATTTATTTCCACATAGTTAAAATAAATGTTTAAATTCATTTCCATCTTATAGCAACATAGAAATCAATCCAATCAAGATGCAGTGATGATAGGAACAAAATGTTTCATGGAAAATATAATATTTTCACCAAAGTGTTCAACACAAGGTTGAAATACCAAATGATTGTCTTGATAATAATCAGGTTTAGAGCTTTCATGGAAAGGTTTTAGGGTCAGACAAAGCTTGCTGTTATGGGGAAGCCTACTATATAACCTGGCACATTGGAGACACTTAACAATATAATCATTTCCTTTCTCTTTGAATTGACCATATTCATCCTTTTAAAACACAGTCATCTCCCCACACTGCCATCTAACATCAGTTCAACAAGAGCTTCTTCCTGCCTTAATTGCAGTAAACTCTGCAGTTTCACCTTCCGTATCTTGATTAATTCGAAAAGAAGTAGCAAATTTTCAAGGTGATAAATTACTATGTTTCAAAATTATGTGACTATTCCCACAAAGAATGTTGCATAGAATAATATCCCCCCAAAGTTGTCTAAAATAGTGTTATATGAATAAATACATTTGAAAAATTCTATATCCTCTTTCTTACAGATTCACAGTACACATTATAATAATAAGGAAAAGGAGGAAGGAGCAAGAGTAAGTGGAGAGAGCCATCAAATCATGAGGCATGCCTACAACTATGAGAGGAGAGAAGGAAGGAAGGATGATTGGGTAGGAAAAGTCTCAGATCACAGTACAGTTCTGGGAACTGTCATAGGCCCCAAAGCAAAGATTGCCCATTAAAGGAATCCTGCCTTGTACAGTAATGGCCTGATTCTAATTACCCCATCATTCGTAGTCATTGGCTGAGAGTAGCTTGGGATAAGTGTAGACTTGTATGAAACCCACAGTGTACCCAAACATGCAGCAGTTGGAAGCTGTCGGTCATTTATGCTCCCCACAGTGGGCTCTCTTGAAGAACACTCCAATGGCCATGTGACTGGATTTGTTAAAAAGTTGTTGGTTGAGCTGAAATCATGAAGCAAACCAGAGATGAGGACAGCAGGAAGCTACCAACACCCTCAGGAGTCAAGAGAAGCAGTGGTTTTAGTAGAGACCAGCAGCTGGGGCCACCAGACACAATCTAGGACCAGGTTCTGGCCTGGTGACAGCTGATATGGTAGAGGGAAGGACTGCCTGTTGAAAGTTGGGTTCACAGCAGAGACTTCAGTCACTCTCAGAGACATCTACCAAAGCAGAGGGAGAGGGGAGCCTTCTCCCTTCCTTCCTTCTTCTTGTCTCCTTCCAATACCTCTCATGGCACAAACTTAAATGTAAACTATTGGCAAGGGACACTAAGGATATTGCAGGGTCAGAGCCCCGTGGTACAGAGCAGATCAGGGAAGTGTCAGCAATGGATTTGGGAGGGAACCAGCCCAGGATTGGCACAGCAAATCATGGGATTAAAAAATCTTGGACTTATACTGAATAAACAAATTAGTACAATGGCCGTCAAAATAATCAAGTGCCTACAAGTTACTTAGGCCACTTTACTGGGAAAGATAAAATGTGTTTTTATGAAAGACACCTCAATTTTTTTTTTTTTGCAGTACGAGGGCCTCTCACTGTTGTGGTCTCTCCAGTTGCGGAGCACAGGCTCCGGACGCACAGGCTCAGCGGCCATGGCTCACGGGCCCAGCCGCTCTGCAGCATGTGGGATCTTCCCGGACCTGGGCAAGAACCCGTGTCCCCTGCATTGGCAGGCGGATTCAACCACTGCGCCACCAGGGAAGCCCCACCCTCAATTTAAAATCATATTTTCAATCAGTAACAAAGAAGCAATAGGTGTAATACTTTTAATATTAGATATTCTTTTTTTTTTAACTGCATAAGAAATAAGCATGTTAAAAATTTTATTCACAAAAACATGTTGACAGTAATTTGGTAGTTTGGAAAGCACAGATCAAATGTGGTTTCACAGTTGGTTGATTTAGACATGAACTTAAAATGTATATTAATGAATATGTTGAAAATAGAACATGATTGAGAGCTGCAGGTTTGGAATGGATTGAATAGAAGATGTGTCAAAAGGTAGGAACCATTTTAAAAAATTCAATAACATAAAGCCCTTTAATTCAGAATTCATGCCTTATAATTGCATATTTGGTATATTTTAAAAGATGTATTGCCACAGGTAGCATGGTTCCCTCTGCTCCCGGAAAGAAAAGCCTCAAACACGTTGCAAGTAATGGGGTTTTATCAAGGACTTGCTTACCACATCATTACCCTTCCCAAATGAAATGAGTACCACACTCAAAAGGCTTGAAATCTGGCCCAAAGATGAGCAAATATCTTCTTCTCCTCTGTTCTGATTCTTCTCCCGGCCAAGCTCAGAATATTTGCATAAAAGGTAGAGAAACAGTGCATCTGTCCAGAGCTAGCTTACCATTCAGCTGTTACACCAGTGCCTGCCTGCCTCAGAACGAGAGAGGGTGAGAGATAGTGAACTAGGAGGGACAGATGCCCAGCATGCCAGCTTTGTGAGGTGCTAAAAATACCACACTGGAAATGATGAGGCAGAGGATAAAAGACTATCCAGGTGTTGGCGCCTTGGGGGTGCTCAGAGCAGCCCTGGTGTTAATGTCCACTACCCCCATCACAGGGCTATAATTGAGTGCTTTAGACAAGATTACAGGGTTGTCTCTTCTGGGAAAAGCACAGTGTCCTCCCCCTGTGTGTGCACCTCTTTCAATTTCGCCATTGGACAACTAAAACCTGAGATGATAGGGTGATGTTTTAATATGTCCCTTTGTAAAGGTCCATTGTTAAACACTGGCTTGGAAATAAAAACGGAGGGAAAAAGATAATTTGCTGTGCTTGTTCAGTTTAAAACAGGCAAAGTTATTTTATGTAGTGAGAACACTGTATCCTGATCTCTGGTGATATGCTATTTAACTATCAGTAAGTCACCCATCTCTACTTTGATGGCTGAGCCTGAGTGAGGAGAACTTTGATGGAGACAGATGTAATTTTAAGAGCAGTATTATATACTGCTTCCCACCTGCTTATAGCCAATAAGCATCAAAATAGAGACTGAGAAAAGCTTCTTTCTTCCTTTCTGGTTTTTTTTCCCCCTTTTATAAGAACCATAAACGTAACAAGAGATAAGGTTAAGGACAATAAAAGTGTTACTGCAAATGTTCCAGCAGTTATTTATAGAAATGGGAATTGGGAAGACCACAGGAGCACACAGAGCAAACACATTGATGGAAGACCTGGGTTCCAGGACCTACTGTGAATCTCCTTGGGACGTTTACTAAGATGAAGTATGATAAACTTTAAAAATGAACCACTCAAAGCCCTAGACAGGAATAAAAGAAATGTTTGGTAAAGAAGCTTCACTGGTTGTGACCTTCTGTTGAGATCACTCAAAGCATACACACCACAGTGGAAAATAAATGATAGACAGCAAATTGGCAGGCGAATCCCAGAGGACTAAACAACATAATGTCATGTAGTTTGTAAAGGCATGGATATTTGTCACCACAGCCTGCATGAAGGACACACACTGTGCAAACTTTTATTAATGTGTTCCATTACTTTGGTGTTTGTCACTTCTTCTCCCACATCCATTATGTAAAGCAGCCTGGCATTTGGCACATTGCTTAATAAGGGTTGCAGTCAGCTATGCAAATGCTTAATTATTATGACACGCACCTACACATTATAGCTTCCTTTCCGAATTTTCTCCCACGTTAAAATTATTTAAACTTACCCTTTGCTCCACACCTCTATGAAGAAACCTGGTCTGGTAATATCCAGGAGATAATTGTTTTTACACGTAGGAATACAGGGGCTATCCTGCTCAAGTGAGGGCCATCATGGGTTTTCTGAAGTTAGCAGTGAGAAGAGTGGCTATCAATTATTTATTGAGTACATTTGTCACAGTCTACACAATAAAGCTATTCTTAATCATAAGTGATTTTTTAAAAAAATCTGATCATAATTTTTGAGCGTGATATTTTTGTTACTTCTTTAAAAGCAGATAAATAATTGATGACAAATATTCTTTTTTTTTTGGCGGTACGCGGGCCTCTCACTGTTGTGGCCTCTCCCGTTGCGGAGCACAGGCTCTGGACGCACAGGCTCAGTGGCCACGGCTCACGGGCCTAGCCACTTCGCGGCATGTGGGATCTCCCCGGACCGGGGCACGAACCCGTGTCCCCTGCATCGGCAGGCAGACTCTCAACCACTGCGCCACCAGGGAAGCCCGACAAATATTCTTTAATATCATGAAATTGTAAGTGATAAAGACAGTGAAGACACAGATTTTAAATAAGAATATTCATCGTAGAAAGAGCATATTGATAACAATATGGAACCATGGCTAATATATTGTTTTTTCTAAAAAAACAATCTTTAGATTAATGTGAAGCAACAAAACATACAAAAAATTTAACTATTAATAGTTTAATCAAAAATATTTTTACTATTCATTAGTTTATTTAATTTACTTTTACCTGATCATGTCATAATATATGATTTGTAGTGGCTTTACAAGAAGTTTGATTTTGCATTTAAAATAAATGAAATGGGGCAAAAAGGAAAATAAGTCTAGAAAAAGTACAGTATATCTAGGGGTGATATTAGGGCACATAATTTCTTACTAAAAAGTAGGTTAGAACTTTCTGAGCTTTCTGGAGGCTAACTCAAATGGGAAGCTCAATCACTCATGATTCTTAGTGTCCATAAAATAAAAGTAAACTATCTGGTCAAGAATATTTATTCTTATACTTGAGAGGAAAATTCCTCGTGTTTCTTTATAACAAATCACTTTGTTTGGTGAACAACCCATTCAGCGTCATACTTAACGTCAATAATAAAAGTCACCAATAAGTTGCTTAGTGATGTTTCTGGTAATGCCTCTCAATGAGGTCCTATTACATAATCTCTAAATGAAGTTCAGTCAGTTTTTCTATGATGCTCTAAAATTATGCAGTTTCTGTACTCTGGCCTCTGATTTTTCTGACTCAGTCCAGGAAAGGTATTTTAGACCCTTTTTTAAGTATTATATTGAATTCACATTTAAAAAAATTTAGCTGGTATTGATATCCATAGTTTATATATGAAAATTGAAGTCAGGAAATGAAGGGTTCCTGTATTGACTATTCTACACTTCTGAGGAGATGGGATTCTGAACACTCCAGATAAAAACTGTGTGTCTACTTTAGGAAATGGGTAATGCAAGGCCCACTAACATTTGGTAGCCAAGTCCCCAAGAATACATTGCATTTAAAAGTCCTCATTCTGTCAGTATACATAGTTTTCATTCCTAATAGATTTCAGATATCACCAATCTGATGTGACTAGACAGAATTTAGTGCACAATTCTTTCTACCAAAACCACCCAGAGGAAGTATATTAGTATTCCTAAGTCATTTTATCAATAATCTCATAAGTAATTTTTAATCTATATAATTCTAATAAGATTCTAAAAAGCACCTTTTCCCAATTTTCATATAATATAAAATATCTTGGTGAGCTTTTTATCAATAAATATGTGTAACCCACTCATGTCCATTTCCAGGACTTTCTGAATTGATATCTCCAGAAGCCAAACCGTTAACAAACCTGGTGATGCTGATGTACACCAAAATCTGAGAATTACTTGTCTAAGGTGGGATTTTCCATTGAGAATTTTCCATGAAGTTCTAAAATTTAGCCTTATATATGAATTTATTTAGAGGGTTTTTTTCCCACAATACAGCGATGTTTGTTATTTAGAGGGAGTTGTTAAAAATTATGAAGCTCTTCCCTGGATACTTAAGCCAAATATGTAAGTTGGAGCCAAGGTATCTGCATGTTTTCTTTTTGGATAAGTCTTATGCACACTGATATTAAAGTACTAGTACCATAATAGATAGCAGTAACCAAGAGATTTAAAAGAAATAAAATTCAAGTATTATGTAGATAAAATCACAGTTACATTTGTCTCTTAAGATTTACTGTAGACTAATTATATTTGCTCACGCATTATGAACTCTGATTGTCTGTTAATAAATATACATTTTAAAAAGTAAAAAAAACGTAAAACTATTTTCCAAACTGCACAGTAATAGTATTGATGAGTAGGTAAAATCATGTATGTATCCATTAATCAGAGGTAACTCTTATCAACCGTCTATATATCCTCTTCAATTTGGAAAAAAAATCTGTTCTAACAAAGGAGGCAATATAAAAAAGTTAGTTATGGAAAGTTCTCAGATTGTGGAGCCAGACATATGTCCTTTCAATCCTGGTTCTACCACTAGCTAGCCTTATGATCTTGAACAATTTATTTAACTTCTCTGAAAATCAACACCCCCATGAATGAAACAGCCATAATAAAGTTGTGAATATGAAGATTAAATGATACCTTGTACACCTTTAATAAATGTTACTTCCTTTCACCTTTGCTTTTTGTCTAATTATGCTGTTTAAAAATTGTATTCCCACAGAATTCATTATACCATCTGAGTTTCTGTCTCTGCTTTCTTCAGTGGTTAGTCAGGATAGAAGATAAACTACCTGTGCTCATTTGTAGAGAGTAGGAAGACTATAGTGTCATGGAAAGGACGGGATCTGTGGAGTTTGATCTGAGTGCGAAGTTTGACTCTCCTATTTGCTCTGCTTAACTTGGGACTAATTTCAGCTTCAGTATCTAATCTGTAAAATTATTAGCTCTTGGAATTTTATGGTCAATAAATTAAATACCAAGGTAAATGCCTGGCACTGAGAAAGAGCACAATAAATGTCAGCATTCTGCGTGTTTGGTGGAGAGACGCTGTATACTCCCATCATCCACTTTAGACAGAAAGTCAACACATGCCATTAGAGAATTCAGTTGGAACTGTCATCAAATTTTAAAAGTTTATTTGACATAATATTAAAGGAAAAATTCTCTTATAAGGCATTGCTGTCCGTTGGATAAAACACCTTTATGAACTTGTGAGCATTATTAGATCTTTTAAGGATGAAAGGAATACCCAAAGTAATTAACAATTATTATTTCATAACAAATCATAGTTGTCTACTCACTGAAGTATTGCACTGGGATTCAGTAGACCTGAATTCTATTCCCACTTCTGCTATTCTCTAGTTTTATGACATTGGAAAGTCACTTCACCTTTCTGTGTCAGAGAAAACTTATAATTAACTTTCATTGACGTATAAGCTTTTTTCTACAGCAACTGGATAACTAGAATTATATTTCCTATCAGAATGGAAAATCCTAAATATTTCCTAAAGATTATTTACTATGGAGTAAATATTTATTTTTTTTACTTTAATTTTGTTGATGAAACGATGAACCTCTATATATTTTTGAGTAATTTTGCATTTGAGTTTATATTGTATATCCAAACATGGCAACTAAAATAAGCTCTCTCTATACGAAAGTGATATTTATTGAAACTTTCTCCTATAAATCAGCAAGAAGACAACTAACATACCCCTATACTAAAATAAGAAGAGCAGTTGAGTGTCCCATACAAAAAAGGGCAATAGCATGATAACATAAAAAATATTCAACCTCATTAAAAGCAAAAAAATTCACATTAAAGCAACAATGACTTAAATTTTTGCTGACTAAATTTTTAAATATTTGTTAACACCTACAATTTTATAGGATAAATTAGGAAATAAATATTGAAACTATCATAAATATTCATACTCTTATGCTATGTCTTTATTTTTAAAAATTTAAATTAAGTATAAACTCAGAGATACACAAAATATTCCTATGTAAAGATATTCATAGCACTATTATGTATAAAGCTGAAAAACGTTAAAAAATAGATGTCCAATAAAAGGGTTATTTATGGTTAAATAAAACATGTTTTATCTAAGCAATAAAAATATTATGCAGTCATTAGAACTGAGATTTTCAAAGAACAGTTTCAGAATTGATAAAAAGAATGAAGGTTAAGGGTTGCATTTTGTCCTCTCCCCAAAAAAGATATGTTGGATATGTCCTAACCCTTAGAATCTCAGAGCATGACCTTATTTAGAGATCAGGTCTTTGCAGAGATAGTCAAGCTAAAATGAGTTCATAAGGGCAGGCACTAATCCAATATTATTGGTGTTCTTATAGAAAGGGGAGATTTGGACACAGAGACGTGCACACAGTGAGAATGTCAAAGGCAAAGATCAGGATTATGCATCTACAAGAAAAGCAATGCTAAAGATTGCCAGAAAAACCACCAAAAGCAAGGGAGAGGCATGGAACAGATCCTCCCTCACAGTCTTCACAGCCCTCAGAAGGAACCAACCCTGCCAACACCTTGATTTCAAACTTCTAGCCTCCAGAGCTTGAGACAATAAGTTTCTGCTGTTTAAGCCACAGTTTGTGATACGTTGCTATGGCAGCTTTAGCAAACCAATACAACTACAATATAATATGTGGTAGAAAATCTACACAGGCAAAAGTCCAGACAGACATATATAAATCTTGAACAGTATACAAGCAGAGAAAATGACAGCAAAGGAACACTTAAAATTATGTGATTATCTCTAGATTGTAGGATTATATCTCTTTTTAAATTTGGGAACACATACTTTCATAAAGACAAAATATTTTTCAATTTAAGAATAAGCATTATTCCAAAATGTGATTGTATTCACAAGCCCTACAATTCACCATTCTGTTTAGGGTTGGATTTTGCTTAAATTCTGGTGGTGGTGGTGATAGTAAAGTTATGGAATGTCCCAGAGAAAAGTGCTTTTTCTGACTCCAGGAAATTGGTTGGCCCAGTCTCACTGAGGAGAGAAATAGCCTCAGCCAGCTTTTTTCTGACCACACCTAAATGGAGAGGGCAAATTGTGAGGAAAAATAAGATGCGTCAGTTGTCCTTAGGTTGTTCAAACTATTGAGTGACCTGCCTGCCATCAGCATGTGTGTTTCCCTCTCTCCACACTTTGTATATTTTATGACCTTTCTGTCTGTGTCCTTCCACCTAATCTGAAATTCTGGATGTTGGCCTCCTCTTGCAACTGTGCTCAGCCTCTGCCTGTGCTCTCCTTCATGATGTAGGTCCCCAGAGTTCTTAGTGTAACTCCTCAAATTCCTTATCTTCTCAGTCTCTTCATTCATTTGAGAATTTAATTGCTGACCATGATTTTGTCCTGAGGATTCACAGCACCTACAAAATCTTCTATCGGTATTCCTCAAACTCTTTGTAGTGAAGGATGATTTTTCCCCCAATCCCCTGAAGACTAATAGTTCTGAAATATATTTTAAAATAAAATAATGAAAGCCTAAAATTAAAAAATAAAAGAGATTACAAACTGAACTAATAATGTTCTATTGAAAACTAAAACTTCTATGATATACATTAAAATAAATTACTAAATAAATGAAATTTAAATGTAAAGACAAAATTTCAAATTTATTATTTTATTATTAACTTTAACAAACACAGAATTATTCTGCAAATTGCTATAAACATTTCTAAGTGCCTACTCTCAATTTCCATACTTACTTTGTTTACAGTGTGACTGATAGTTGTGGGCCAGCACCTGACCACAGATCACCTGAGCACTTACTTCACAGCTCTCCTGTTCCATATAGTCAGTTCTTCTTTCTTTAAAATGTTATCCAAGGTTATAAAGTCAAGATTTAAAACAAAACAATAACTAGTATTGATTAACCACTTTGCAAATCCATCCGTCTCTGCCTTTTTCTTGTTTCATATATTAAGAGCACAGCTATAGTGCAAACGTTTAACTCAGTGCTAATATCTAGTTGTTCAAAACTGATGATAATTTAGAATTTGGAATTCTTACTCTTTAAAATTAGGTTTACTACTTTTCAAGTCGATTCAGTTAACAGGACAAAATAACTATTGATGATAATCATAAAAGTAGTGGTTGTATGCATTACAAGGGATTTGCTTTGAAAGGCTGGCCTCACATCTAAGTTTCCAGTATTTATTAGCTGCTTGAATATGAGCAAGCTACTCAGCATCACTGAGTCTTGGTTTCCTAGTTATAAAAATAGGAAAATAACTCCTACATCAGAGAGTTAGTAATTAGATATGTGTGTGATATAAGGGTTACACATCCACCTTACTGGTGTAACCTATCAACCACATCATGTCAAGTCTATATGTCCATGAAAAGCCCTCCCAGGCTGTTGTCTGGGGCCCTGCATTCATTTCTGGAGCTAACTGAGGTTAAAGACACTTCAAGAGTTAGTGGTTTTGCTGACAATCAAAAGAGCTAAAAAAAAAACTACTGTCCTTCATATCAAATCTTGTAGGTAATAAGTACTATACAAATGGATCTTTAAAAAGGTGCCCATAATTAATTGAGTGAAAAGTAGATTTAAAAAGTGTTTGTGTTGTATGATCCCATTCCTGTGGAAATAAATATACATTGAAGTATTTACCTATAAAGAGATTTCTTTAAATTGCTAGAGACTTAAAGACTGTCTTATATTTATTGAGTGAACATACTTCACTAATAAACCTTACTGAGATAGGCTTGTTTATCAGTAAAATAGTACAGGCTAGGAGTAGAGGGTAAAATGGATATAATACAAATTGCACCTCACATGGAGATACTCATGTATCATTAATAACTATAAAGTACGTTGAAGATACAAAGTTCTGGTAGATGATAAGAATTTTTATCAGATATTGGTCACAGACAGAAGCAGAATAATGTGTTTGATAAATGAAAGACTTTATATAACCTGGCCAAGCCTTAATCCCTACTAACATCTCACCTACATGTGAGATGATAGGGAATTAAAAACAGAGCCAGAGCACTTCATTCGAGGGTCTCTTCCAGTCTCCAGTTTTGCCTCCTGCCACGTTGCATTCTCCATAGTCATCACCTTTAGAACACTGGCAAAATTGTACATTACTTTGGTTCCTAGTTCTATTGAAACAGTGTTCTGAACCATTTCTCCAAAGATGAAGTCATAGCAACATTCAAATAGGCATGAAGTTTTTAGCAGAGTGATACTAGAAGGCACTGGGACTGAAAGAGCAAAGTAAAACCTTCATTCTTTCTCCCCAATTGCTGGGGTAGATCACGCATAAGGATTTCTGCTTTTAAAATAAAGAATTCTTCCATTACTGATACTGACATGAAAGTATTCTTTGTCTTCAGTTGGAAAACATTTCATTATATTTAATATTGGAAAGCATAGCATATTTCCTCTCATTTACACTTAATTTGTATCATTCTTGGATGCGGGGGGTGTGGAAAGCTTGGATTCATATTACAACAGAACATAGATGTACTCAAGTTTCCCTATTACACTCCCCGAAGCAAAACTGCTCAGCACAGAGGTGACCAATGGGCCATACGCACTCTCAATTTACAATCAGTTCAGCCATTATTACCAGAAGAAATCATTTTAAAATGAGCATGATACTGAACTGTGCACCCCAAGTCATTCTTCTAAAAATAGAGAGCACCTCCTTAAACTTTATAACCCTTCTCTGTAGATTTCCCAGAACTAGAGAAATAGGCAGAGTAGCTCACAAAACTCAGAGAAACATTTTACTTACTAGGTCACTGGTTTATTATAAAAAGATGTAACTCAGGAAAAGCCAGATGGAAGAGATGTATAGAGCAAGGCATGGGGAAAGAGCACAGAGCTTCCAAGCCGTCTCCCAGCACATCACTCTCCCTGAATCTCCAGGTGTTCACCAACACAGAAGCTCTCCAAACCCTGTCTTTTTGGGATTGTTATGGAGGCTTCATTACATAGACATGATTGAGTAAATCAATTGTCATTGGTAAATGAATCCAACCCCTCCCTCCTTCTTGGATATCAGGGGGTGAGACTTAAAGTTCCAACCTTCAAATCACATGGTTGGTTCCCCTGGCAACCAGCCCCCATCCTTAAATGGGTCCCAAAAATCGCCTCATTCACATAACAAAAGACACCTGTATCAGAAATTTCAAAAGATTTTAGGAACTCTGTGCCACAAATAGGACAAAGACCAAATATATATTTCTTGTTATAAATCACACTACCACATTGCTCATCTGTTAGTAAACTGAGATCCATGAATTCTAAAAGGATTTAACAAGGTTCATGAATTCCTTGAAATCCAAGGCAGGATTTTGTGTATATGCGATTTTTTTATGAAGAAATTTCTCCCTCTTCAGGGTTCTTCCATTTGGCAAACATATTCCCATAACTCCCTCTTAACACAAAACAAAAGTCTCCTTTATCACACATCCCCTTTTACTCTCCCACCAATTATCTAGATTTTCTTACTAATCAAACTCCTGGAACAGATTTTATAAACACACAGTCTCTGTTTCTTCAACTTCCGCTTTCTCATTCTCTCAGGAACGTTTGTCTTTCTTCTCCACGACACTGCAAAACTGTGCTCTGGGGAAAGGCAACACTAGCCTTTGTTCTTTCACATCTATTGTCAATTTTGAGTTTTTTCCTGGGAATTTTCAGCTATTCAAAACTGTCAGATAGTGTCTTCTGAGAATCTTTCCTCCTTGTCTTCCATAATCTTAGAAATCCACAACATCTTTCAACTAGTCCGGCTGTTTCTTTGCATTCTCCCTCATTTCACACTTCACTTCCTAATTATTAATGTGTAGTTCCTCAGTCTTGGTCAGGACCCTTTCTCTCTGTGCTCTCTTTAGGGGGGATATTATCCATTACCAGGCTTTTACAAATCAGCTTTATGCTAATAATTCCCACATTTATCTAGAACTCAGATGTCTCTTCTGGATTCCAGACTGGCATATCTAACTGTATAGTTTAGTTCACTTGGCAGACAGTACAGTGAAACCAGCCTTCTTTTTTGTCCCTCTAATATTCTAAGTTCTTTTTTCTCATGCATAGAGCATTCTTACTCTCACTCTTTGCCTGGTTTTATTTTCCTCATTATCCAAATATGAACTTAAATATTATATCTTCAGAGATCTCTTCTTTGATTCCAATCTAAATTAGATCACACCCTTTTACTACTTACCATAACAACCTGCTCTCTTCCTTGATTGTTCTTTATCTTCATATGTGTTTTAACATGTGTAATATCTGTCTTCCCACCAGCCTTGATGGTGGGGATCTTATCTGCTTTATTTCTTGCCCCTACATAGTACTGGACCTGGCATAAAGTAAGTATTCAGCATGGATTAATTATATGAATGAATAAATACAGTTTTTACTCATTCAAGAAATCCTTGATGCAAAACTACTATGTGTCAGGCACTGCTTTAGGTACTGAGAACCTGCAATGAAAAAAATGATGAAGTCCTTGTTCTCAAGGGACTTGGATTCTATCAAGAACAATGACAATAAATCAACAAATATATAATATTTTGAGGCGAGATAAGAACTGTGAAGAAAAATAAAGTGGGGTAAGAGGAATGAAAACTAACTAGCATTGGCTAAGAGGGTTTATTTTTATAGGGTGGCATGAACTCTTCACTGGTTAGATGATATTTAGGAGAGACATAAAAGAAATGAAAAATACATGCAAGTATTTGGAGAAGAGCATTCCAGAAAGAACAACAAGAAATGCAAAGATCTTGAGAGGTAATGTCATTCTTTATAAACTACAAGGAGGCCAGTATGGCTGAAGCCCTGTGAGTAAGGGAAACTCAGGGGACTCAAAGTGCAATCACAGAAGTAGTGTGCGGTAGTCAAGTCCTGCTTTGTAGATGGTAGGAAAGACTTTGGATTTTACTCAGGAAGTAAATCCTTCCTTAGATAGGAAGCCACTGAAAGCTATAAATGAATGAAAAAAAAATAAAATATTCTCCAAATATTAATCTAAAAGCCAAATTTTGGATATTGTTCCCCTAGGAAGAGAAAAAGAAAATCACTCCTTATTTCTGGTTGTGTGATTCTTCTATTAACTATTAATCTAAATCTGGGCAAGTCACACCGTCTAACTTGGGTGATTTCTTTCCATATCTAGGACTAAATGATCAGTTTGGACCATTGCAGATATTAAGAATTTTGTATTTCCAATAAGAGAAAACTGTGATAGCTAAGAACTGCAGCACTGGAAGAAAAAAAAAAATCTGTAGATTTTGAGACTTGAATCCTCCATCTGACTGAAACAAGAATCCAGAGATGTTTAAAGGCATCTAAAAATGTTTTCAGAAAGACACTTGTATCTAGATTCAAGCACAATGATTCACTGCACAACTCTCGTGGGCTTAAAAGTAGAGGGTTTCCATCCTGACATATTGTATAAGAAAATGAAAAATGCATGTGTATGTGAATTTGTGTGTTTATAGGAAGTAGATATGTATAAACCAGGACACTTCTCTAGCTTCGGATTCTAATAAACAAGGGGTTGCTGGCTTTTAACATCACAACGAGTGAGAAGCCTAGAAGCCTACAGGAAATGAGAAGGCTGCCAGAGAAGCTGACCAATGAATTCATTGTTTTTCCCTGGACTGTCAGCACTCTTCTTTTCAGAGTTGGCTTTTCACTGGGTCAATGTATCAAGTCATTAGTTTTTGGTGAATCAGCCAGAGGAAAAAGAAAGAATATGCAAAAGGGAAACCTTTAGGACTAGTCTTGGAAGACATTTTCTAAGAGTTGGCCTTGCTTGCTTTCTTTTTATTTTCTTTTTTGGATTGTCTTCAGCTTGAAGTTGTTCTGAAATCAGACTTTGGCATCTTAATTTTGAAGTTTTATTTTTCATTTCTTGAAATAAAAATAATATTATATTATTCAATTTTTTGAATAAAAAATAATAGTCTATAATATAATGTGTGGTTAAACATATTTTCCAAAAAAGAAGTACCCATTTTTGTACCTACAAAATTAAAGACATGCATGACAGGCCATAAGATTTAGTTATTTCTTCAGAATTTGCTGATGGTTACCGTAAGGGTATTCTTAAAGATACTTAGCCTTATATTGCATATTATTTTCTCTATGAGAAGATGCAAATATGAGTAACTGTCTAATCTCTTTTCTGAAAAACTTGTTTTTAGAAATAAATTCTGATAACTGATACGTTTCTCTCTTGCTTATTGTTTGTGTGTCCAATCTGTAGCCAAGAGTTTAGGACATAATAATGTTCATCTTATTTTGTGCTCCTTTTTTTCATTTGCTTTAATTTGAAAATATTTTAATTTTACTTTGCTGAATACACAAATCATTAAACCAGTTTTGGAATACATTTGGTTAGAAATGAATGTAAATGTGTACTTTAAATTTATTTAAGATGTGTTAAATAATGAAATTAAATAAAATGCATAATAGTGGGGAATAAACAAACAAAAATGCTTTCTATAATCAGTGGGTTTTGAAATGGATTTTAGCATGTTTGAGGGACCCACGATGGTAAAAATATGGAAAGACCCTTCAGAACAAACAAACAAAAAACAAGGCAATTGCAGAAGAAAAGATGGGCATGATCAAGTTGTGGTCAAAAGACAGCAAGCAGTTTGAAGGGGTTCAAAGAAGTGTTGGGGCCCAGGGCAGG
Source organism: Monodon monoceros (assembly GCF_005190385.1). Classification (NCBI taxonomy): domain Eukaryota; kingdom Metazoa; phylum Chordata; class Mammalia; order Artiodactyla; family Monodontidae; genus Monodon; species Monodon monoceros. The sequence continues at coordinate 41,957,883 of NW_021703772.1, forward strand.
CTACCTTAAAATATGCTTCAATTGCATTTTGATTATTTGAACTAAAGTTATTTAAGATGTGGCCAGCAGATACAAGAGGGAGGCTTTGACCCTCCTCCCTGTTTCCCTGAAAGCAGGAAATAAATCTCCCAAGCGAAAGGTGCCCCCCCTGTACTGGGAAGTAGAAAGACATCCGTATCACCAGAGATAGGGAATTTAGGGCCGAGAAACCTCTATAAACAAACCTTGTTACTTCTTTACTAATTTACTACCCAAGCCCAAACTTTGCTTAAATTCCTTACTAATTAAGCACCCAAACCTAAGTTTCTTTGTCCTGTCAATTCCTCTCAAAGGTATTGCTTCTCTGTCTTAAAAAGTATAAAAGCTGCCTGCTTTGGCCATTTCTTAGGTCCCATTTCTATGAGACCTCCGTGCACACGAATTAAACTTGTTTCTTTTTTTTCCCCTCTTAATCTGTCTTGTGTCAGTTTGATTACTGGTCCAGCCACAAGAACTCAAGAGGGGTAGAGGGGGAAATTTCCCCCTCCCCAACAGAAGATAGGGTTTGAAATCAGCAGAGAATATCTAAAACAAATGTGGGTACCATGGCAGGCAAGCCAAGAAAGACAAGTAGGAATTAATCAAATACAGAAAGAGTGAATATGAAAATAGCATATTTCCCAAGGGCAAAGGCAAGTTCAGAGATATTGAGCTCAGGGTAAACTCAACTGAATAAGTAGAGTTTTACATTCATTCAGGCCAGTGTAAGTCCTTAAGGGGTCAGCTGGGAAAGAAGGTTGCGAATCCAAGGGTTGGAGTTGGTGTCCAGAGAAGAGACAGGACATGAATACAGAGGTAGTGGCATATCAGGGTGAACATCTAATAACTGAAATTGGGCATTAAATTTTGAGTGATAAAGGGAATTCAGAACAACACAACAGCAAAAATGAACTAAACCTCACCATGTGATAGAGATAAGTGTAACTCCAGGCAGCACAAATGAGGTGGCTTTCTATTCTAAGGACTTGACACATGTGCTCTGTCCTGTACCTGGGGACAGACTATTCCAGGTGTCTTCGGCCCTTATACAGGGTGTAGGAATTCACTTAGATGGAAACTCATGGCCCATGGGAGCTGTAGTAATCAGAAGCCATGAAGATCCCAAAGGTGGTTTCAGATCAGGACAGATTCAAGTTTAGCATTCAGCAATGAGACCACAACATAGGAATGGCTTTCCCTTTTATTAGCAAACAAAGATAATTGCGACAATATTTTCTCCTTCCTCTCATGTGTTGCAGTCTACCTAACTGGCTTTATTACTCTGTATAAAATAGGTAGTCTCTTCCCTTTCCATCTCTCCTGAATATTTGTCAAATTAATCTTCCTAAAGTGTCATTTCTTTCATTAGTTTTCCCATGTCCAAGAATATACAGTAGTAGTCTACTTTCTATGGTGGAAAAAGTCCTTGAACATTTTTGCCTTTATTCAGACTACCCACTCGTTATCAAAGGCTCTTCTGCACTTTGCTCCCCAGCAGAGAGATGGCGCTGATGCTCACCCTTCCAAACTCTCTCTTGCCCCTCAAAGTCTTAATTCATTACCTCTGTCACTACTCTTAGGTTGTAATTATATGAATTTAATCATTATTTAACTTCTTTAGCCTGTGAATGTTTCACTTCCCTGACATGATTTTAACTATTTAAGGACAAGTTCTCAGTTCAGTGTAGAAGTGTAGTAAATAACTGGTGAACTGGACTTTGTCAGTTGACAAGAACTTGATTAATTAGCATATGTTTTATTTTCTACTCTTTTTATATAATTTTCCATCAATCAAAAACACAATTATTGACTTTTTCCCCTAGCAATTTCTCTAAAATTCTAAAACCTTTCTGCTGTGTTTCTCTCTCAATTTATTCTTTTGCCATCCTGTGCAACTTCTAATTGGACAAGATTATTTCACACTATTTTGTAAAATTAGAGATTGGGCGAGGTTTTAATCTGAAGTCAAGTTTGAACAAGGGAGGTAGTTACACCATGGATGAGTCTTTCTTAGGAGGTAACAAAGAGCAAACTTTTGTCCCAGAACACACCCAGAAGGCTCTTTTCCACTTGTCTTAACATCACGTGACTATAATGTGAAACTTGTGGCTGTGAAGTGTGCCTGCATTAAATGACTCCCAGCCTTGCACTACACAAATCTGTCAGCATCCAGGTGCTCCCGGGAAAAGTAAAACCAAGGGACTAAGAAGGAGAGTGTCAAGATCAAGATCGTTTGACTTTATTGGTGTTAATGTTATAGCCTCTGCTGATTTTAGCATCAGACTGACCCATCTCTCTCCTCTAAGACTCATCACTGGCAAACTGTAAAAGTCAAACTCTCCAGGTGATGAATGGAGAAGAAAAATATAAGACCAATAGTAACTAGATCCTACAGCATAGGAAATGTTCATGTTCTTCTCCTTTATTTCTACACCCAGAGAGAAATCTCAGTAATACACTGTTGGGTTTTTTAAAACATCTGTTTATAACACAAATGATAATACTATGAAAACTATATCAAGGCTTGGTCTCCAACGAACTTACTACATTGAGAAAAATTGCAGTTTCTTTTAATATCATTGCACACAATCAAAGGGTCTAGTACAGTGATAGGAGACTCCATAGATTATTCTAGTAGTGACTTCCAAAATACATATCTACTTTTATTACCTTGGTTCCTTCCTAAAAAGTCTATATAGCATATAGCCTTTCCAGTAAAGCCAATGCCGTAGAAAACAAAATCAGCAACCGCTAAGCAGACAGAAATTTGTTTTTGAAATTCACACTCACATACACATACAAATGCATGCACACACACAATGTATATCATGTTTTTATTATATATATATCTGTATTACTGAGATCATGGTGAACTTGGATTTTAGCTACCTTAATAATCAGTTTGTACCCCCGATGTTTGTCAGGTGTTTCCCTAGCCTCACAGCCTGTCTCTGTCTAGCTCATTCAAATCACTATACAAACATCAGCCCCTTCACTGCTTTATTTTTCAGTCCTGTCACACTCATCATTTCAGGATTTTAGTTTTTAGGTTTATTAAAGATCAGTTAAGAAAGACGAGGAGAGGTTTATATCATGCACATTTACCATTTCCTTTTTAGACACCCTGTTCTCCTTGCTCTGCTTCTTCAATGTAGCCAAACTTATCTCCTCCTCTGTTTTAGCTCTTCCCCTGAGCTGTGGTTGTCTCCACCAGCTCTTCCTTCTTCTCCACTGAAAAGAGCACAGCCCTTTTCCTTGAAAACCCTGAGCATCAGACCAATACCCAGGACAGAGAAACTCATTTCTGTCCCAGAGTGGCCCTATAAGCAGACATGATCTCAGGCCACAAACTCAAGTGTTCAAATAAAACATTGCTTCTCTTTGTACCTTATAAATCACTGTAATTTTCCTTTTGTGCCTTATTCCCCCAAGCTGGAGGAAATATAAATCTACATCATTGCACAAGTTTTCCTTTTGTCCACATTATGCCACATGTCAAGGTCTTACACCACATTAGTGAGGCAGTTTTATAGTCACCGAGATGTCCCTCACTCCTTCCTCAATGACTGTTCAAGTCTGGGGATGCTACGCTATGAGTAAAAGAAATCTGTGATGGGCACTATAACCCTGATGCCTAGATGCACCAGGTAGCCCTCCTCGTCTCATAGTCTCCCACGTCCTTGGTGTTTCCACCAGAAAGCTAACCTCAAGACGTCAAGACATGTTATCAATACTCAGGGAAAGGCAGATCTCTCTATACATGTCTTCCAGTACAGGAGAATCTGTTTCAGTTTGGGAAAAAAGCTTAACTCACCAACCAATCCTCTTGTCCCTTAATAGACTCAGTCTCTACCCAAGGAGCCTCTTCTTCCATTTGGGCAAACCTAAATTCCCTGGGAATTTAATTTTAGAAAATTAAATCCAGTTAAAGTTGCAGATTATCTTGGTTTTTATTCCTGACACATAACTGAGGGAGTTAAGTAACAAATGTCACCTACTTATGTGGGAAATAAAGCAAGGAGGAAGAATTAAAATACAAATTAATATCTCAAAATAGGATCTACCCAGAAAAACATGTTTTTAATAAAAATTGGTCTTTCTTTTTCTCTGCACAGAAAGAAATTCTGGTTCTCTGCACAGTACTAAAAAAATGATTTTCTCTATATAGTTGTAAGTTCACTAAAATTATTCACTACCACCTTCCAGTAATACTAATTAGTCATAACTAAAACATGGCATTTTTTATTTCAGCCATATATATATATAGGCCTTAAACAATGAACCCTTTCATACCAAAGATCATATTATTTAACCTTTAAATTATAAGCATTAGCCTTAGGTCTGCCATATAACAGGCATTTAGTAGTAATTTGTTGAATGGATGGATAATGGATGAGTTAAATTTAGAAGCTTTATACACAATATACAAACACACACACAATTATTGGAAGTCTGTAAAGTATCTGTCATATAGGAGATTCATTTTTTCTTCCTTATTCACTAACTTGAACTAAGCATGTAATGTGCATAACTATTACCAGGTGAATGGTGGCAACTGTTCAAAGTTTAATAGGCGCAGTAGTTAGGCTTGTTCTAGGCATCGTTAGGAATGCACTAACATTTGGCTGCAATATTTGTATAAAATCTGCTATTTAGTGTAGTTTCATTCTTGGCCTATGAAAGGTTAAATAACCAAAGTCATATTAAACAGCAAACTTGTGCAAGACTATGATCATGTAATCACACTGATTACCATCTTATGTAATCCATTTAATGAGTAATATGGACAAGACATGCTTCAGAATTATCATTATATGATTGTACATTTTCAATTATAACTTAGAGTAAAAATCTTATGTACTTTACATGTTGGGATTATCAGCCAATTGAAGTAAAAATTAAATTAAAACTTATGAGATGAAAACATAGTCACCAAAAAACTGTATACAAATGTTCATAGATGCTTCACTTGAAACAGCCAAAATCTAGAAACAGCCAAGATGTCCCTCAGCAGATGGATGGCTAAACAAACTGTGGTACATCCATACCAGGAATCACTATTCAGCAATAAAAAGGAACAAACTATCGATTCATGCAACAACTTGGATGTGTCTTCAGAGAACTGTGTTGAGTAAATAAAGCCAATCCTGAATGGTAACATATTGGATGATTCTATTTATATAACATTTTGAAATGACAAAATTTTAGAAATGGAGAACAGATTAGTGATTCCCAGGAGTTAGAAACAGTAGGGGTTGAGGATAGCAGAGATGTTATAAAATGACGATATTGGAATCTTCGTCGTGGTGGAACTCTTCAGTACCTTGACTGTTGTGGTAGATACATGCAGCTACACGTGATAAAACTGTATAGAACTAAATGTACACACACACAAATGTGTATATGTAAAATTGAGGAACTCTAAGATTGGTGGATTGTATCCATGTTAATATCCTGGTTGTGATATTGTCAGATAATTCACAAAATATTATCATTGAGAGAAATGGGTTTTAGGGTACATGGGATCTCTCTGTATTATTTCCTACAACTGTATGTGAATCAATAATTATCTCAATAAAAATACAGTTCTTAAAAATTAGTGATTGCTATTGCAAAAGTAAAATGCAGTGAGAAATGATGATGTAAAAACTCTTAATTTTGTATACAAAACCATGAGTACTACTGAACCTGCACGTCTGGAGCCTGTGCTCCGCAACAAGGGAGGCCGTGATAGTGAGGCCTGCACATCACGATGAAGAGTGGCTCCCACTTGCCACAACTAGAGAAAGCCCTCGCACAGAAACGAAGACCCAACACAACCCAAAATAAAAAAAAAAAAAAACCATGCGTAATCACTTTAAAATAGTTAAACAGAGAAATAGATTGACAATACAAGTATTAAGAGAATGTGTATGTGAAATGATTTAAGGATAATGCTTTTGTGATTTAACTTGTAAAAAAGATAATAATGAAAGACAAAAAAACAGATATTAAATAATGTAAATCTTTGCAGAATTGTCTATTCTACTATTACAACAGAATAATTTAAATGATCTATAAGAACTGATTAGATTAAGTTATTTAACTAAATTTAGGTCATGAGTTAAGTGAGGGAAGAAGAAAAAAATAATTCCAAAAATTGTAAATGACAACACCCATGATCAACCTTTTTCAATCTAGACATAATAGAGAACATAAACCATACAGAAAAAAAAGAAGGAAATGTTTGAGGAAAATAAGATATCCCCAAAATATCATGCTTCACAATTGATATCACTTGAAAGTAAGCCAGTATTTAATCAAAAATATTCATTAAAGTGACCACAAAATAAATGTACCAATTGAAAGCACTGAGAAATTCATGTTTCCACTCTGCAACATCAAACTTAAAATTTGACTACTGAAAGTTTAAAAATAAACCTGTATTAAAAATTTAATGTTTTTTATTAAAATTATAGATTTATTTTTGCAACCCAAAGTTTTTTTAGGTTTGGGAATTTGGAAGGCAAACATTTTAGTTACCCTATGAAGATCATTAGATCTTGATTACTAATCTTGATTAGTTCAGAGATGACTAAAATCCTACAACAATGATTTTACCAGTGCCTATCACATGTAAGCCACGATATATAGCAATATTATTCAATTTATATACTGTACATGCAAATCACATGAAGTGTTTCGTAAAATGCAGATTTTGATTCAGTATGTCTGTAGTGGGCCAGGGATTCTGTATTTCTAACAAGCTTTCTGGAGAAGACAAATATGCACATCTGGTTATACATTTTAAGTAGCAATGTTGTAGGTGAACAAGTTGAAGGCAGATATTTTTTCCTTATGAATTTTGTAGACGCATTGGGGAGCCAAGCTATAAAAACTTGAAATAATGTTCTCTTAGGGCAGAATATCTCAGTAATTTAATCTGTATAGAAAAATATTGGGAGGGAGGAGTAAAGTGAATTGGGTTTCTAGGTCTTATTGTCCCAGATTTCCTTTATGGATATTGCTCTTTTGTGTTGCTTTATACCAATTAAAGCTGAAGGAAACAAGCTTAATTAACATAATTACAAATTAATGAATTTTGTGATTTCAAGGAAAAGACAGGGAACCAGAAACACTAAGAAAGTGAATTTTAATTATGCAGCCATTGAGAAACTTAGGAAAATATGCAGACAGTTTCCAAAAAAACAGAGTCTGAGAGACAAGCTAATTCAGGGAAGTAAGATATTCTTTAGCACTTGGGTGCAAGAAAACGTTCCACTAATAAATAAGAGAAACTATAAATAAAAGAAGAAATCAACTTGGCTAAATTGAAAGTTGTTGCTATTAAAGCCTGAAACATCAATAGGTAATTAGGTCAGGTTACTAGGAATAAATAGAAGAAAAGCCTACTATTTTGATAAAAAGAACAAGGAAAGACAAAAGTAAATTTTTTAATGCAACTTGCAAAAATTTTTAAATGCAACTTGCAAAAATAAAGAGCAAGGAAACAACTCAAAGGAGAGAAGGCTAATAACAGAACTCAAGAAAAGAAAATGCCAACTACAGAAAAATAAAGCAGCTATCTTTTTACATACAAAATCTGAGATCAAAAACTTTAAAAGATGAGGGTCTAAGATCTCTGAATACTTTATGAACAGGGATGTCATTTGTTGAATACATTATAAATGTATTAATTTTTTAGTAAATTATCTGTTTTAAAGTGTCAAATTCTTTTAAAATTATGCAAATTAATTTGTAGGTAAGAGGGATTCAAGATCATAATATTAAAACAAAAAATGGTTACACAGAAGAATAATTTTGGGTTTTGAGAAATGTCCATTTGAAACTTCATCAAAATTTACAACTGGAAAGGAATTCCCAAATATAAAATGTAGGAAAATAGAAATATATGTGTTTTCAAGAAATGTATGTATCATGTGCTTAGGAAATACATAAATTAAATAAACCAGTCCCAAATAATCCTGGTAAAATAACCCCTACCCTTGGGAAGCAGGTAGTGTGACTGAATGATGATTGCTAGATTAACAGGTACATATTCACATGCATACAGAAAGCAGAAAATTGAAAAATTGGTGTAAAGACTTAAGAGATGATTCCCCTAACATGATAATAGAGAAACAACGAATCAGACTTATTGGTATAGGTCATGAGATAACAAATCCAGAGAGAAAATTTAAAAAAAAAATAATGTGTAATGAACCCATATATATGACTATAAAATGGGCATATATTTGACAAATATGTGGTAAATAGATAACTAGCAGATAGATAGCCAGCAGATAGCTTAGTTAGCTAGCTAGCTAGCTAGATAGAAGGATAATAGACAAAGTGATAGATGAATGGACATCGTATGGCAAAATTACACCGCATTAGTTTATAAGCACATTTCATAGCATGACTGTGTAAAATTGACACTGTTGGAGTCCCATACACACCTTCTTAACACTCACTGGTCTAGCACTTGTCAGTGACATTCAACTGCAAGCATCTGTAACTCTCCGCGCCAGGGCTTTCCCTAGGCTCATATACATGGGGCAGGATGGTAGTGCCAGACAGACACTCCTCTTTGGGGTAGTTCTCTGCCAATGAGAGATGGAGATTGGGAGGATAGATATCCCAGCTTCCTGGTCCCTTAGACGGGAAAACTGAGATGGATTGTACACAGTCCTTCAGAGCTCTCAGCAGAGATGAGCTTCAGTTTCGCGTAGTGGTAGCCTGTCTTCCCTGCCTCACTGAATGGGGTTGTTTCCTCCCAAAGTGATCCCTTTGTACTTAAATTCTTGCCTCCGTGGCTTCTAGAGGAGCACACCTTTGACATTGTGTCAGTCTATGTCAAAACCGTCCTCAATAATGGATGTTACTTTTTTTTTTAATTATTGGTAATTTGACAAGAATAATAATACATACATGAGTATTTTATTGGCATTTAAAAAACTACTAGAGAAGTTCATGTGTTTTCTTGCTTTTTGTTCCTTTCAAATGTGTCTTTTTTGGTTTGCATTAGTCCATTTTTTTTCTCCTTTTTAGTGAAGGATTCACCTATTCTTATTGATTTGAAAGATCACAGTCTATTAAGGAAATAAAACCTTTGATTGTAACATATTTTAAAGTGTTTCTAGGATGTGCTTGAGATATATACATCTATGTGTCATGGATTTGTCATTCCAGGTTATGTAGTCAAATCAGTCAAACATTTAATTTATGATTTCTGTTTTTTTTCACCTACTAAGAAAGATCTTTGTGATTCAAGGTTTGTATAGGAAAAAGAAACTAACAATGGTTTAGTAGATCACTCAACTGTAAATGGCACTTATGTAATCATAATAATATTAATCAAAATACTGGATATCAATCTAACCAAAATTACCATAAACCTCTGTTAGGAGGATGATGGAATGGAAAGTGAAAATCATGTGCAACAAGAATAGGAAAGAGAGCTAAGTCTTTTCTCCCTACTAAGAATTCAAAAATATACTTAAAACTAAAAAAAGCATGACACTCCATAGAGATGTGGAGATAAATATTCAATAATCAACTACTATAAGTCAAATTGGTTGTTTCTACTGTTTTCTTTAATTTTTTTTGTTGTCAAAAGACCTTGTATATCCATTGCACTTTGAAAATCGTATAAGCTTCTAATTTTAATGAAAATAAACTACAAAAACAAAAAGAACCTTTGGGGTTATAGATAGTTAATTCATGATAAGCTACTTTACTGAGTTCCTTTGACATTTATAGTTTTTTTTAGTTGATTTTCTTTACAAATGATTTAAATTTTACTATTTCAGTTTGGCTAGTTATATTTCAATTCATTTTGCTTAATGTGCTATGTCTAGAAATGATAAAGACTGACATTCTTATATTGTCTTGCTTTTAAAAGAAATGTTCCTATTATTTCCTATTAAACATAATACTTTAGGAAAAAAAATTTTTCTAGTCCTATTTCACTAATGAGTTTTGACAAGATGATTTTCAATGTCTTTCTGGAATAAAAATTTAATAATACAGCTTTTCTCATTTAACCTATTAATATGGTGAATTACAATAATTTATTCGCCAATATTAAAGCACCATATAATTCTCAGGGATATCAGGGTAGGGATGGGACCAGGTGAAGCTGATTTTGATATACTGCTGGAATTTATCATTTAATATTTTGTGTATAAAGATTTTTATGCTATCTTTTATACTGTTCACATTTAAAAGTTACATAGCCTTTCTAAAACAAGTGGAAAGTGTTCTTTCATTTCCTATTCTCTAATATTATTTAAACAGCAGAAAATTTATTTGTTTAAATATTTAGAACTATCTGAACTTGAACATTTGATTTTTTTCACTTGTTTAGGAGCTTATACATAAGGAGTATTAAAATAGATACAGTTCTATTTAATGTCTTTGGGGTGTTGGGTCAATTTTCAAAATCTATACTTTTCTAGAAAATGGATATATTTATCTAGATTTTCATTTCGGGCAGCATATTGTCGGTAAAAATCACTTTAATATAATAGCTTTTATTTCTCCTCTGTGATTGTGTACTTTTTCATTCCTAATTACAAATATATGTATTTTCTCTCCTTTTCTTGGTTAATCCAAGGAGTAATCTCTTTCATTGTTTTTAAAGAATTAGTTCTTAAACTGATGGCTTTTGTGTTTTCTTACTTTTTAAAAAAATCTCCAATGGTTATGTTAATGTCTTCGTTCTCTATCCTAAATAAAAATTTTTCCTGATCTGTGTTTGTTCTAATTATTTAACTTTTTTGTTATAAAAGCATGAAGACTGTGATTTTTATATAATAATATTTAATATCCTCACTGCATTTATTTGCTAGACAACTATTAAGCCTTAGGCTTTTCATTTGTGGATACTATATTTTGATTTTTCTTTGGTTAACTGTATCATATCTTACTGCTTTTGTTTTGTTTTATTTTGAAGCACAGGCAGGCCCACAGATTGGTGAGGTATAGCTTCACAAGGGCCATCTATACACATAACAAATGTGAGTGGCACCCCTGGAACTGTTGGTGAAAAATCTTGAGCTCTCGCACATGTAAGAACATCTCACTGTTAGTTTTGTATGTAAATTGACCATTCACACAATTCTCAGAGTGCCCTCTTTCTTCAGAACTGTCTATATTTTAAACTCCCTTCTAGATGCAGTAAGCATGCATTTGTGTTTTTAAATATTTCCTTTGTATTGATCTGCTGCACAGGACTGAACACTCATGGAAACTGATATTTTTGTCTTCAGGTTCAAAAATTTTACCAGAAAGTGCCTTGGAATTGATCTTTTTAATATACAAAGTGATTTCCTTTAGACTAACTACATTTCTTTCATTACATAAAAATGTTATTTTATTTTTGAACTTGTGTCCATTTCATTTGCTTGGATTTCTTTTGCAAACATACAGGTGTCTTATCATCTTCCCTCCACCACCTGCCATGTCTGTTTGCTTTTCTCTGCTGATTTTCGTCTTTTTTGTAGTTTATGCTTTTCCCCATGATTGTTCTTGAAGTTATGGTCTAGTTCACTGACTTTGTTGTTGTTTGCTTATTTGTTGTTTTTTTTGCATATCTATTCTGCATCTTGCTACATGTAAATGTTTTTAAGGTGTTAGTATCATTATTTCCCTATTTCTTTTCATAACCCTGTGAAATCATTTTTTGTCTCTTTCTGTTGCTTTTTCAATTCCTGTTTCATTTAGTCTATATTTTCTTTCATTTCCTTGCAAATACAATTTATTTAGGAATATTATTTTCAACTGCTTTCTAGAAGCAGTCTTCTGAATACTCTCTTTTGTGTGGTATTCTACTTCTTATACTTTACTCTGTTTTGTATTGGTGCCATGTATGTGGTTTTTTTCTCCTTATGGTTTATCATTAAACATGGAAAATCCTGTCCCACATTGACCATTTCTCCAAAAACAGTGTGAGTACAATATACTTGAATACCCTTTGGGTCTTCGCTTGGCACTTTATTAGAAGAAGCATTATTCTTGCTTTCTCATTTTTTCATGAGCAAACTTCTCAGCAGAGGCAACACAAAACGTAAACTCCTGGACTCTTTGTTCCACCTGCTTCAATCAACCCAACGTTCATTAATACTAGAGACACTGACATTTCTGGTCACTCCATCATGTGAGATTAATGTGTTAGAAATTATTGCTTGTGTAGCTCCATCTCTGAGACATACTTCACTGTTAATGGCAAGTCTCCTCTATAATGTATGCTCCCTGGCACTGCTCTGCCTCTGTAGCTCTCCAGCTGCTTTTCCTGCAATTGGGTGAATAAAAGCAATTCAACTGGGTAAGTAACAATAGGGCCATTTAGTTCTTGGGTCCAAAGTTGGTCTTCAATCCAGGGGGAAAAAATAATGCTAACTAAATTTCCTCCTGTATTCTTGATTTATTATTTGATTCAGAATCAATTAATTTAAAAATAAATTTTAAAATAAAAATTTAAAAATCAGAAGATTGTTTATTAGGTTTCCTTTAAACCTTGAAATTCTTGATAATATAGGTTATCTATTCTCCTCATTTGATTAAAAGAGATGAAAAGGGAGCTAGGGACAAAAGGGGCTAAATTATGGATGCTTATGATAATTCTCAATGAATTTTTGTAAACTCCTAAATTCTGGGACATTTATTTTCAGTTGAGAATACATCATCTTCCATGAATAATGGTGTATGGGTGTGAGGTGCCTCTCAGAATTCATTTGTTCTTCCACTTTTGGACCAGCCCTTACTCTAATAATTAAACTAAGAGACTATATAGCAAGTGAAGAAATGCTAAGATATTCTCAGGGAGATCTAAGTACAGTGTTTGTTGGTAACACATGTAGACGTGAGATTAGTCTCAACACACTATATACGAACCTGTGAGACAGTAATAATTTTCTTCTTCCTGCTAAGATAAAGTTATAAATTATAATTATATAAACTACATATTAAGAAGGATAACAATCTCAGGCTAGCAAATTATATAGGTGCTAAAAAAAAATGGCATAAGACGACTGGAGCTGGTAAAATTAATCTGGAAAATCTTTTTGGCAGATACAAGTTTTGTACCAGAATTTTAGGAGAGATGATTTAACTGCTGGAAGGATAGGGTAAAAATTCTGATTAAAAGAAAAGGTCTGAGAAAAGAATAACACATTCAATTCTTGTTGGGAGAGTAATAAAGGTTAAAATACAAGAAGCTTATATTAAGCTTATACAAATATTCATTGAATTGAAGAGCAGTCTTAATCTTCTCTATCTCCAGAGACTAAAGAATAAATTGTTTAAAGTGACTAAGATAAATTTAGAATCAAAACAATTAAAATAGTATATGTTAAATCCCTGAACATATGTAATGCTTTATAAGGTGCTAAATAGAGGCCTGAAATCCAGCATTCAAAAGGAGATGCCTACCCTCTAAGAAATGTATTTTCAAATGAGAATTCATAAACGTCTAAGCAAATGTATCAGAAGCACATGTCTTGGAGACAGGTTAGGTTGAGAGTTTTAAGTAAGGGCGAAGAGTATTATTTTATAGTACCATTTCTCTGCTCAGAATGTGGATAAATAAAATTTCTCAAGGAGCTATGAAACATTGACGTCATCAACACGAATAAAGGAAGTGCTGGAAAACCCACTGCACATCTTGGCATTTCTTCCTCACACTCTAAGGGTTCCCACAACTCAAACTTCCAGAGTCCTTGGTCAGAGCTACGCTCATTCCAGAAAATGGTTCAAGAGCCTTTGGTATGATTACATTTCACTGACTGGAAGAAACTAGTAATATCTTATACAGAGAAGTATACCAAGCAGTTCTCAGTGGACCTTTAAGTCAAGTACCACTCTGTGAATTATATCAAAACTTTTCACTGAGGACTATAGATTTTTGGACAGGCCTAATTCAGAGAGAAATGAACATTTTTTGTCTCAATATTAATACTACTAGAATCAGAACCTGAACTTTCAAAATAGCTCTAGAGACTCTAAATCTCTTAGAAAATAACTATGTCTACCTCATTTTCCTCAAATAAGTTGCTAAAACAGACATGTCAAGGAATCATTGTGATTTTTTTTTCACTTTTAAACATTTAATTTTCTTCTTTGGTTAAATCTAAATAAACACTTCTTGATTAGGAGGGACAGCTGGATATTTGAACAGGTGGTTGGAGAAGATTATGGAATAGCTTCTCAGGAAGACATTCCTAACTAGATACACAGCCATCTGTCAGATATTGTTAAAAATTCTTATGTGTAGGAAAAATTATGAAATGAGATTTTAATAGTACACATATTGACATTTTCAATAATAAAACCATGGGTCAGGTTAAAAGAGAGATGTATTAAATAGCCCAAGCTACTTTGTAACAAAGAAATTCTTCTAAGTCAGAATTGTTCAAAGTGAGCTCCATGAATTCTAAAATTAAGATGCTAATACATATTATTAATTCAAAGGAACTTTGGCAAATATAGTTGAGAAATTCTTAGTTAAATGAAGTTTGTTAATGAAGTTTGTTTGTTTTATATTAGAAATCCTCAGAGGCTTTAGGATATTAATGTATAATGTAACTTGTTAAATAAGAAGTAAATTCTGGACAAAATTGACCATTTTGAACTGGACAGGACAAAATGTAACCAGAATTCTGAGTAGGAAACATCGGCTTTATACCACTTCCAAAATCTTTTCATGATTTGGGGAAAATGGCACACAGACCAGCAAAAGGTTAGGCTCTCCACCTCCATGAGGTAGGTAGTTACTCTGAGGTTCTGATCCTGTGTACTCCCTCCTATCATTACACTATTTTAGACAGAAAAGATCTGAACAGAAATCACCAGAAGAGAAACAATGAGTGTGTATATTCTGGACAATGTAATCCCCATATATACAGTACTGTAGACCAGAGACAGAGAAAGGGAATCACGTAGCTGAGCATGCATGAAATCGTGGTTTGACAAGAGCTCTATCAGTGCAGAAACAGATGGGGGTGGAGCAGGTTGCTGTCTCAGTAGGACCCAGAGTACACTGGGTTGTAGCCCAGTAAAACAGATGAGTAGGATTGGGAGTCATGCAGATTAACCTAAGAATACAATATTGAGAATTAAATGAACATGGGAGACAGTTAAAAGCAAAACTATTGTTGAAAAGCATTTGATCAGAGACATAGAGACAGACTTGTTTTGTGTATTTTGGTGCTTTATTATTGTATAAAGATGATTTACAGGTAGATTTTCTTGTTGGAGTAAATATACGTTAACATATATATGAGTTAAATAAACCTTTTCGTTCTAAAAATAAATGACTCTTCTTACTTTGAATTATCTTTAATCTTATAGTAGTATTGCCATTCATGCATTTTGCATTGCTTTTTTTCTTTTTACTTTTTTGTGATTTTTAAAAATTCCTTAATTTTGCCTTTGTGTCACAATTTGTTTTGAGCATATCTTTTGTAAGCATAATAGAGCCACAGATAATTCATATTTGGGGGAAATGGTGAAAATAACAGAACTTGGTAGTCTCTGCATTTTAATAGTAATATTTAATACATGTGTCTTCTAAAATAATTGATAATTTTTATTTTTGGTTTGCTCATGGGAAGGGGTGAACTCAGGATCTTCCTACTCTACCATCTTCAAACAGTTTTCCTTTTCTTTTCTTTTTATTTCTTTCTTTCTTTTTTATTTTTATATTTTGATGGTGCTGGATACGTAGATCAGCAGGTTGCTTTAAACATGATTTTTGAATTTAGCAATTAGAATGTATTTTTAAACGTATCCTATTATATCACTGAGATTTAGAAGGTTAAAAGTGAGATAGACAATAATATGATTCAGTGCCTCTCTAATTTATTAAATGTTTCTAACCAAGATTGATGACTAATGAAGGGATGTAAACCCAGAGTAAGATATGCAATGCTAGGTTTCTTAAAGCATTTTGATAACTCACTCAGATGCTCACAAGAATGTGTATCTTATCAAATGATCAAATAGCATAATGTTTTAAAGAAGGTATATAGGTAGAAAGTTCACATTAAAAAAAATCAAACCAGACTAAGATGTTGGACTGAATTCAGTAAGATAAAATTTCATTATTATTTTTAAATGTACATTGCAATGTCTCATTAAATATAGTTATATCTATGTTTGTGCTTCCAAAGAAATCTAAAGTACTTTTTAAGTATTCTTCTTTTATTTATTAAATATTCTATCTTGGCTGCTGAAAATATAGTTCCACAGCACATATAAGATAGATTGAAGAGTAATTTTTGAAGTTAAGTGAGATTTGAATTAACAGTGGATGTCACAGCTGATATATCCAATGATACCTTAGGCTTCTGTCAAAATAGAAAGTTAAGAATGAGTAGGATCTCAATCCCCTTTTACTTTATGCTGGTTAGAACATGGTGGGAGTTCTGTGTTCAGTCCACTTCAAGAAGGCCCTTTACAAGTTAAATCATTTATCAGTGATTGTAGGTTTAGGTATGGACTAGACAATCCATTGACAGTGCTATTATAGTAAATTTTTCACTCAGCAAGCTTTTACTGGGGGCCTAAACTGGATTAGCTTCTAGGGCATTATAAAACCAATGGACTGGGTCCTTTGCATCATAGACACTTACACAAACAATAGTAATGTAATGTACATTACAGTAAGTTTCATTACATATACTCATACCTATGTTTTTGCTACCAAGGAAATTAAAATAAATATTTTTTCTTTGAATTCTTTGTTCTTGAATTTATAATAAATTGGAAAAATACTATGAAGTTTTTTTCAAACTTATTAGACTTTTAACCAGTGTTTCTCAACCTATTTTTCATTGTCATGTCCCCAAGGAGAAAATCTATTTCATTTCATTAATTTTAATTTAATTTACTATCTACCTAATGAAAGAAATTAAATATTAAGAAAGAAGATCTTGTCAAATATAGTTGAGTTTTGGAGGACCACAAACCATTGTAATAAGATTTTTTTCCTACCTTCTCCTCACCCCACCCAACTCAGTTTTGTCCTCTTGGGGATAATATCTTTCCCACTGAGAATTCATGCTTTACCTAATCCATATTCACTCAACACCTTATTAATTCCCATCTTCCAAGTTTAATTCATATTGTTCCTTCAGCTAACATTGTTTTTTTCCCTCGTTTAATTCATATAGAACATTCCCACATCAAAGAAACAGTTCCAATACCCCTTTCCTTCTGAGCATTTATTTATGATAATACAGATTTCAATAACTTTTAATTTTTAAAAAAATTTATTTAAATATATTTTATGTGTTTATGTCATTAAATGTATTTATTTTAAAATAATTGTTTCACTGTGAAGATCAAATGAGACTGTGTGTGTAAAGCACATACCAAAGGACACATAAGAGCAAGGCAAAAAGTGATACCAATTTCTTTCATATTATCACCTTATAATTTGTATTACTATACTACACATATAAGCTATAAAACCACTTTCTAATTAATACTTCAAATGGGCTGTTTTTTATATTAGAAGTATGCAATTTCATATTCAATAATATAGCTACATTCTAGTTATTTCCACTAATTATAGAAATAGGATTTGTGAAAAGGAAAAACAAAAGGAGTTATGTTGTGTTAGCCTCTATCCCCTCCAGTATCATTACTGATTTCTCCAGACCACTTAGTAATAGGATTACTATTCTAATATCAGTCGGCCTGTTTGAATTCACCACAGTTTTCTTTTGCAGGCTTTCCCCACTGCATTTGGATTTCTTTGATGCTGTTCACCTCCCTTTTCCCTCTCTAGCACATTGCATGAGAGTCAATAGATAACTGATAATATATTGATACTAATCTAATCTTCAGATCTGAACTTTCATGTTGAGAGGTTTCAAAATGGCTTCCAGCTTTCATAAGAATTTTGAAAGTTTTTGTGAGCTTACCCTTCAGAATTTCAGCTTACTTACATAAACTACTCAGTGATTTAGAAAGTCATTCGTTGAATTGTCCAGAGAACAAAAATTGTCTATATTTTTCAAGCATTGCATTATTCAAAGGGAACGTGAAAAAAGACAATTAATGGTGTTGTAGGCATTAAATTTTTCTACTCTTTTATCTCACCTCTATCTGCTGTTCCCAAAAACAAAGGGACTCAAAACTGAAAACATCTGGACATGTCTCATCTGAGCATCTCACAGGTGTGATGTGGAAAAACATGGAAGAAGGAAAGAAAGAAAACATAACGAGAGATTTCATTTTGTCATTAACAGTTGTTTGAAGTTGCTCATTAATCTTTTAGATGATTTTGGCATGTTAATGTCCAACTCTAGAATATTAATATAGCTAAGCTAAGAAAAAAGTGAAGTTATTGCCTTTAAAGTTCTTTTTCTAACTGAGCTCTGTGATAATTCTTCCTATTTGAGTCATATTTTAATTGACTATGACTTTGAGCTTAACTATTCCAGCAGTTATACAGCTACTTTATTTTATACTACCTGGATTTTTCAAGGGGAAGACGGGAGAACAATATAATCTTGAAAAGTGCTTAAGTCCTAAACTATCAGGACAATTTTTCACAAAGAATGCCGGATGGGTTTAGATGGATAAATTCCTTTCCATGAGACCACATTCCATTCTTGGGAGAGGTGTGTATAAAGTAACAACCACATATGCACATGCAATGTAGGGCCAGTTCTCTGTTAATCTAAAAACAAAGAATGTCCTTAAGTGACTAACCTTGTATAATAAATATTTTTCTGGGAAATAGCTGTAACCCCATTTTTGTTTAAATGATTATCATATTAAATAAATCTTCAGGATAAGGAATAAAGAATATCTAACCAGAGTGTCCCTTGATGTATTAGTTTCCTACCATTGCTATCACAAATTGCCGAAATGTAGTGGTTTCAAATAAGACATATGTATTATCTTATAGGGCAGGAGGTCAGAAGTCCTAGGATTAAGGTGTTGGCTGGGCTAGATTCACTTTGGGTGTTCTTTTGCCTTTTCCAGCTTCTACAGGCTACCAGCATGCCTTGATTTTTGGCTGAAGCACTTCAACTTCTGTATCTTTTTTCACATGTCATATCATCTTCTCTGACTCTGCCTTTTCTGCCTCTCTCTTAAGAGGACCACTGTGATTTCATTGGACAAACCCAGATGATCCAGGATAATATCCCCATCTCAAGGTCCTTAATTTAATCACATTTGCAAAGTCCCTTTTTGCCATGTCAGGTAACATATTAATATGTTCTGGGAATTAAATGGGCCATTCTGTCTGCACACTTGCCATCACACGGATATTAACCTTCTGTTCACTTTTGGTTTCTCCTCTTAAATATCCCAAACAAAAGCACATGACTTAAAGATATAAAAGCATCCACTCATATAGTGTATCAGTTGGTTTTAGGGTGGTAAAACGAGGCAGAGGAATGAATTCTAAAAGATCTTTCCTTCCTCTGAGGGCTTTGAATATTTTCTTTCCATTGATTAATGAGTGATTTCTGATAAATTCTAAGAAACCTTTATAATTAGTATAAAAACCCTAAATCAAATTATCATCACCACTACTGATGCAGAAATGGGGGAACAAAAGCAAAAGAAAACAAAACAAAAAAACTTGAACAGAGAAGAGTTAGGAGCAGCTAAAGTCTTGACCATTCCCCACTAAGTTGCAAATATTATTAATACATGGATACATTTTTTTAACTTTCTACATTTCAATCCAAATGTAGGTTCAGTAATTTCCAATAAGCTATATAAGAATTATTTTGTGGAATCTTATGCAAAAGATCCCCCTATGTGGTCAAATTGGTCCAGCACATCATCACCATCAAATCCTGAGCAGGCAGAATGGGCAAACTGTGTCAGAATTAGCCCTTACAGAAGGAGCCTTAGCAAAGTACATTCCTTTCTGACATTTTCACACATTAAAATAATTTATTTCAATTCAGTGTATGCTTTTTATCTTTAAGAAGACCCAGGATGAGTGTCACCAATAATTCCCACTTTATATAATAGTTGATTAACCAAAAGCCTCTTCTAATTTTGTCCAAATCCTGAATTTTTTTAAAAAGTATAGTACTGAAGTACTTACTAGAGAATCAAAATAAGCCACTGTTTATATTTAATCTTTTAAAATATGCACCAAAATCATTCAAAAATATACATTGCTATATTTTTAAAAGTGAAGCTAATTAACTTTTATTCTGAAAATATCCATACTAATATTTGATAATTGAATACATTTTTGTAATTTATGTTTCTCTCAAATGTTTCTAACATCTTACCTAGGAAATCCTGACACTAAACACTTCCCATAAAATATAGAGGCGTGATGAATTTCTCAAGCTCTGAGCCTTATTCATGTCTGTATCCTAGTATCTTCAACAGTGTTTGTCACTTTGTAGATGCCCCCAAAATATTTGTTGAAAAACTTTATTGTTTATAAGAAAGAGTACTCACAAATGCACATCAACAAAAGGGGATCTTGTAGGTGGTTGAAAACTAAAGAAGGAAACATTTAAATTTAAACATATGCCTCCATATTGTAGTGGCTCAATGAAGTAGTATTTCTCTTATTTATTTGGTACAATGTTCTACTACAGCTTCTCTTTTTCTAATGCTCAGATCTTTTCATGCTTATTAAAACTTTTCAAAAGTAAGAATGTTAACCCTAGAGCCTAGGCCAACCACTAATTATTAGTATGTATTCTGTCAGTGATCTTAAGATTCCTGCCCCCAACTCCCACTACGTGGAGAATTCTTTACCACTTGTGTAGCGTTACTGTACTCAGTTAATCACTTGCCATGTTTCACCCAAGAAATGTCTGCATTCCAGAAGCAAGCAATGTAATTTCTATAATATGTATATTGTAAATTAGTTGTCAAAGTTTTTCAAAATGCCTTGAGACCCTTCTGTTTGCAAGGTGATTTTAAATATATCATTATTATAATAAGATATTTCAGAAGTTGCCACCAGCAGCAGTATATGTTGTACTTGATTGGAGCTATTGACCCACTGCTCAATGAAAGAAATCAGATGCTAAGTGAAGAACACCAGTCCCATTCACTGTAAAATGTAAGAGTCTTTCTACTGTCGCTTCCCAGCTATGAAGACATCAGGTCATACAATAAGGTGCTTTGTCTTTTCAGTAGTGTTAGATGAAGTGTCAGTGTTCCCTGAAATACAATGTGTGTTCCTAATTAAAACTGTGTCACTTTCTCAAAAGTAAGGAACTGGCAGTGGCCCTTAAAAGGGTTTGTTTCTAAACCTCTTACTAATTTTTTTTTTCATTTTAGGTATGGTGTTTCTGTTTAGTTCCTGTTGTGTAAGTAGAGTAATAACTACTGTTAAAATTCTTCCATAGTAAATACATAACATATGCAAAGCCAGTTATGAAAACTTTGAGTCTTAAGTACTTAACAATGAGATGTCAAATCTGATGACTAAGTTAAAAGAATGAATTTAAGTGCTTTTAAAAAGACAGGAAAAATGGGAAAAGCCTGAGTTCATTGTTATGATGTTGTTGGTTTGTGCTGTTAAAAACTTTAAAAAAATTAAAACTTTATTTTAAATAAAGGTACTCTTTAAATAAAAGTAAAACTTTAATACATGAAAAGGGGGGAGTAGTCAAGCCGTAAAAAATATTAACTACAGATATTATTTTAAGTTCAGTTTTACAGCATTCCAGAATTAAGAAAATTATTTCAAAATATGTAAAAACTAACTGCCACTACTGTTTTGTTCTTTTAAATAATTGTACACCTCATTTTATATTAATAAATATATTCTATTTTAAATCAATGTGTCCATTTGCCATTAGAAATGTCAATAAGTTATAGTGATTAAAAACAGTTACATTTATTATTTGGCAGAGTTGCAAGCCAATTTTTCTGAGTATTTCACATTTCTCCAAATCTTGTGAGTGAGGCACTGACTAGATTTGTTCTGGACTATCTTTTCAAAGATGTATATATAGCAAACTGCCTTGAAAGCTAGAGATAGTTCTGCCCTCAGGAGCAAAGAGTAGGCATGTTTACTGTGCACTAGAAAAGACTCAGATTCACTAAACTCCCAGATCCTCTCCTGTGATGCAAACCGCTACATGTGCAGCAGTCACTTTGCCCTCTTAGTGTTACCTTGAGGGAACCATGGCTCAGAGAACAAGCCCCCAAATGCTAATATGCCAGCTACTGCTATTACTGTGGATAACAAATTATACCCTCTGACCCAAGAGTCTTATGTTCTCTCTCAGCATGCATGAAATACTGAAGAGCTAACATGTTAGCTTGCATAGTAGGGTAAAATCTCAGACCTGTAACGTTGTTCTTTTGTTTGTTTTTTTTTTCAGGCTAGCTGTTGGCAAAATGGCTATAGATATCACTGCGTATCTTAATGTTCTTGCCCATAGTTATCTTTCTACCTACTCTCACCCTCAGGCCCATGCATTTCTTTTGCTCTTCACAGCCTTGAATTAAGTTCTAGGCACACTGTCTAAAACGTTTCTCTAATATTACCAACTTTTAGATTGTGCTCCTTAAATTTTAAACATCTACAAGGAGGTTCTTCTACACAATGACCTCTCGGTTCCCTTTTGTTACGTTTAGAGTGGCCAATGTTCCCTCGTACCTTAGGAAATTACCCTGGGAAACTTCCATGTTCTTCTGATCTTCCAATGGTGTCTGAGTTGATCGTCCTTCTTCTAGGCTATCCCACCAGGCATTTCTTTTCTCTTAACCACTAGGTTATAATATATTAAACTCTCGTGTTTTTCATCTATTGGCTTATCTGGATCAACTACTTTATTATAAGCCCCTAGAGAGCAAGGGATTCATGTTTTGTAGTCTTTATCCCCAGAACCTAATAGAAGTAAAAAAATGGAAGAGTATGGATTTTGGAGACAAAGCAGATTGGGCTTAAATCACAAACAGTGGAGTATTAGCAAAATTCATTGACTACTCATTCTTCACTTCCCATATTCTTAAATTGGGAATCTTAAAATCTGTCCCATGTGGTTGTTATGATGATAAAATGAGGCAACACACTTAAGGCAAATAACACAATGCCTGGTGAGTGGTAATCACAATATACACTTCCAGCGAATGTGATAGGGAGAAAATTTGTTGAATCCTCCCAAGTGTTTAAACCACAGTACGTTAGATAATATATTTGTGCAAATGGTTATCTGTGTTACAATATTATAAATTAATATTTGCATAGTATGCTTATCTCATTCAGATTCAAAACTTCAAAGGGAAAAAAGGATGTAGTACTTTATGTACTATCATTTCACGAAAAAGATTTATCATAGATTATATTTAAAAGTTTATGTTAAAATTACAAGTAATATTAAATACTAGCAATATGGATATTTTTAGTAAAAAGTATTTTTTGCATCCTGCTGAAAACAACAAAATATTCTTGCATATTTGCATATCTGTTGAAAATGTTCAATCCTGTGTAATATTTTCAAACTCAAAAACTGCAATATTCTATGAGCAGTCAAACCCTGACTTCTCCATTTTTTTTTTGCATTTCAGAGGAAAAGACATTAATGGTCTCAAAAATCAATTTAACACTAATTTTTCAATGTCATTTATTTTCAACAATTTATACTGGGTTTCTCAGATGTTTTTTAAATGTGTGCTCTGACAGAATAATGATTATTTATAAAGTAAGTCTGTTTTGCATGAAAATTAACTAAAAGACATCTCTCCATAGGGCATTTATTCAGAAATTTATTGTCATTCCTTGATAATTTAATTTAAAGCTTAGACTTTGGGAAAAGAGGACAAAAATCTGTGTGTGCAAATGATCTGAAGCTTCTTAAAATTGACATCTGGCAGTGAAAAACGTTCAGAAGGGTTATTATGTTAAAAAATCCCATCCCGCATGAATATTAAAACTCTTAATCATTAACTTGGAGTTGAACCAATAATGTAAGTCAAAATGCCCCTTATTGCATGGCTAGTCAAATAAATTTTTATCTCTTTATAATTACGGGAATTAAGTAAAATTGTGTTAGTTTGTTAAGTACTTGTCAGTGTATCCAACGATTTATAGCTGTGATGATGTCCCCACATTCATCGTGCCTCAGTATTTAAAATTCATTTTGTGTACCTCTATGAAAAATGCTTCATGATTAATCATTATTCTCAGAAAAAAAATTATATCTACCCAAGAAAGAATACATTTTAACTAGAAATGAAAAACCTAAAGCATACATACATACATTTATTTCATTTTGGTTTTCAGTATATACTGAGTACAGTGAATACCTTCTATTCATAAAGGGGAAATTTTCTACAAAACAATAATAAAAGCACATTTTTGGACTAAAATTCGATTATAATTTGCAAGAGGAAAATTAAAATACCTCAGGGACTGGTTGTAAAAAACAAAAAGAAAATCCAAGAAAAACATGCTAGGAAGGTACAATATATAATATTTCTGAATGTGCTCTCCCTTAAATACTTACTTCATTATTGTTCACTAATGTACATTTAAATTTATATGTGTGTGTATATATATAATTCAGTTAGTCACATTCCAGATGCTTCTGAAAAATTTTTTTGAAGTCTTTATTTCCGCCAATATTCTCATAGAAAATTTGGCACTATCAATGGTGCTATCAGAGTAATTAAGGAATAGAAATAACTAAGGTTATCATACAAAGCTGTTTTGGCTTTATTTTTAAGTTTGAAATGCAAATGGCTGATATAGTTCATTGTAGATAACTTCAAGGTGTTTGTATGTAAATTTAGTATGAGGCAGGGACTCACACAATGTATACAATATAATGTTAGAAACCTTTTGCGCAACCAACACTTACCTTGAATAATGCAGTAAGTATGACTTAATCTTATACGTTTGTCCAAAAAAAAGAAAAAGAAAAAAATGAATTGGGGATCTGTTTTCCATGAGCTACCCTGATTTTTTTGGATGTGGTATCTTATATTAATATTTCACTAACTTGAAAAAGCGATCAGAAAGAGGTAATTAACATGATTTTCTGCTAAAAAAAAACTATTATAATATTCTGATTTTTACAGTAACTATTTATTTTCATTGGCTCAAGAAATTAAAGATTGAATAGAGAAGTAACCAAGATCCTAATGGTGCTTTCTTTTTCTTTTTATGACATCTATTAGATTCTTACATTTCACAGCCCTGATATTTTGAGACATCTTAAGAAACTTAGAATCTTTTTGGTTTTATTTTTTTTTGGCTATGTAACTGACAGACAATAAACCTCATATATTTAACTTGAACAACCTGATAAAATTTTACACATGAGTACTATTATCACAATCAAAATATTGAACATATCTGTTACTATAAAACTCGCTACTGCTCTTTTGTAATCTCTCCCACCCTCCTCTCCTCCCACCCCATCCCCAGGCTACCACTGAATTCCTTTGTGTCATTTGAAATTTACTTACATTTTCTAATATTTAATCAAAATGGAATGATACAATATGTACTTTTTCTCTAACTTCTTTAATGAAGCATAAATATTTTGATATTTGTCCATGTATTTTGAGTGTAACAATAGTTCATTGATTTTTATTGCTGATTAGTATTTCATTCTTTGGATATATCACAAATTGGTTATCCATTTACTTGCTGATGGACATTTAGGTCATATCCAGTTTGAGGTTATTACAAATAAAGTCTTATAGGGGCTTTCCTGGTGGCACAGTGGTTGAGAGTCCGCCTGCCGATGCAGGGGACAGGGGTTCGTGCCCTGGTCTGGGAGGATCCCACATGCCGCAGAGTGGCTGGGCCCATGAGCCATGGCCGCTGAGCCTGCACATCTGGAGCATGTGCTCCACAACGGGAGAGGCCACAACAGTGAGGCCTGCGTACCAAAAAAAAATAAAAAATAAAATAAAATAAAGTCTTATAAGCATTCATGTACAAATCTTTGTATGGCCACAAATTTGCATTTCTTTTAGAGAAATATTGTTTGAGTAAATTTGCTTGTAAGACTCAAGATCAATATACAAAATCAATTTAATTCTATATAATAGCAATAAGAAATCATAAAATAAAATTTTTAAAATTCCATTTTAAATAAAATATTTAGGGTTAAATCTGACAAAAGGTGTGCAAGACCTGTATTTACACTTAAAAATACAAACACTGCTGACAGAAATTAAAGAAATAAACAAGTGGAAAGATACCCTGTGTTATGGCTCCTAAGATTCAATATTGTTACGGCATCCCTAAACTGACCAACAGATTCAACCAAATTCCAATGAAAATGTCAGTAGGCTTTTTGGGGGTAGAAACTGGCAAACAAAAACAACTTCGAAAAAGAAACTTAAATTTGAAGAACTTAAATTATCCAAATTTCAAGATTTATTATAAAGCTACAGTAATCAAGACAATGCAGAATTGGTGTCAGTATAGACAGCTTGATAACAGAAGAGAATGAAGAGCCCAGAAATGGTGCCATATTTATGGTCACTGATTTTTTATAAAGATGAAAAGAGAATTCAGTGGAAAAATGATAACTATTTCAACAAATGGTGTTGGAACAACTGAATATCCATATACAAAACAAACATCAACCCATACCTTAAACCATAAACAAAAAATAACTCAAAATGGACTATAGGTCTAAATATAAAACCTAAAACTCTAAGATTTCTAGCAGAAAATATGATATTGGATAATATTGGAAAATATTGGAAAAAAATCTTTGTAACCTGAGCTAGGCAAAGAGTTTTAGATAGGATACCAAAAGCATGATCCATAGAGACCAGTGAAAATAGTTGAAAATTTTAAGCTTAGAAAATTAGTCAATTTAATTTAAAATCATCTAGAAGATAATGAGTGGAAGGAAGAGAGGGAAAGTGAAAGAAGGAAGCAAAGAAGAAACATTTAGATTTTTATAATATTTATATGTTTATAAAATAAACTGTACATTAGATCCAAAGGTAAATGGAACAAATAGAAATAAAATGATTAAATTATTTCAATGAAAAAATTACATCAGATTAAGAATAAAATTATAAAAGGGATTGTGCTATTTTAATTGCTGCAAAAATTAATTAACTCCATGTGTCTTCAAATGAAATGCATAGGTGTATTTTTCTAAACTTTATTAAGGTAGAATTGAAGTATCATGAACTGTACACATTTAAATTGTATAATCAGTCTTGACGTATAGCTACACTTGTCAAATCAAAGTAAAAAATATTTCCATTATTCCCAAAACTTTTCTCCTACCCCTTGGTAATTCCTCCTCCCCTCAAACCTGTTTGTTTTCTGACATTATGGTTTAGTTTACATTTTAAAAAATTATATTAGTGAAAACACACAGAATGTACACATTTTTTTGCCTGAATTCCTCTACTCAGCATAATAATATTGAGGTTTATCCCATGTCATTTTGTTTACCAGCATTTACTTCCTTTTTTTGCCAAGTAATTCTCAAGGATCAGGTACATCATAATCTGTTTATCCATTTACCTGTTGATGGACATTTGAGTAGTTTTCAGGTTTTGGCTATTACAAATAAAGGTGTAAACATTTTTTAACACGTCTTTGTGGGGCATATATTCCTTACTCTTGGGTAAATACCTATGAACAGAATGCCTAGACAGTAAGGAAGATGTAACTTTTAACTTTTTAAAATGCTGCCAAATAGTTTTGAAAAGTGGCTCTACCATGTTACAACCTCATCAGCATTGTAGGTGAACTCCACTTGCTCCATACCCTCACTAACACTTGGCATGTTCAGCCCTCTTAATGTTATCCAATCTAATAGGTGCGTCTCACTGTATTTCACTGTAGTTTTTGTTTATTTTCTGTTTTTGTGTTTTTGGGCTTTTTTTTGTGGTACGCGGGCCTCTCACTGTTGTGGCCTCTCCCATTGCGGAGCACAGGCTCCGGACGCGCAGGCTCAGCGGCCATGGCTCACGGGGCCCAGCCGCTCTGCAGCATGTGGGATCTTCCCGGACCGGGGCACAAACCTGTGTCCCCTGCATCGGCAGGCGGACTCTCAACCACTGCGCCACCAGGGAAGCCCTCACTGTAGTTTTAAAGAGTTTTAATTTGCATTTCTCTGAGTGATGATGATAGGCATCTTTTTAATGTGTTTAGCTGCTATGAATATATTTTCTCTTGTGTCTGTTCAAATTATTTGTCCATTTGTCAATCAGGTTGTTAGTCTTATTATTTAGATGTAAGAGTTTTTATAAATTCACAATACATGTCTATTAATTTTTTGTTGTGAATATTGTCTTTCAGGGTGTCAGTCATTTTTTCTTTTCTAAACAGTGACTTTGGAAAACAAAAGTTTTAAAATTTTGATGAAGTCCATCTTATCAACTTTCTTTGTTTCAAACCTACCAGTCTCAAAATTTGTTCTCTGTTCTTCTAGAATTTTTACAATTCTAGCTTTTGCATTTAGGTCTATTATCCATTTTTACTTAATTTCTTATGTTGTAAGTAAGGTAACAATTGATATTCATTTGTTCTTGCATAGATATCTAATTGATTCTATATTATTTGTTATAAAGATTTTCCTTTCTCTATTAAATTGCTTGTCATATTTGTCAAAATAAATATACATGTGTGGGCTATATATCTATCAGGCAGAATAAGACCCACAACTTTGACCTTCTTTTTTAAAATTGCTTAAGTGATTATAGATTTTTTGCATTCCCGTATAATTTTTAGAGTCAGCTTGATGATTTCTACAAAACAAGTACTGCTGCAATTTTGAGCAGCAGTATACAATATAATTGAGATTATATTGTATCCATAGATCAATTTGGCCACATTTGCCATTTTGACAATATTGAGTGTTACAATCCATGTATATGATATATCTCTCCACTATTTAGATCATGTTTAATTTTTCTCAGCAATGGTTTGTAGTTATCAGTGTGGAAGTTTTGGACATATTTTGTTAGATTTACTTCTAGGTGTTTTAACCATTTGGGAACTACCATAAATGGATTTAGAAATTTTTTTCCAGTTGTTTGCTGGAAATTGTTTTGTAGCTTGTCTAGCATTTTCCATGTAAACAGTAACATTGCCCGATGATAAGAAAAGCTTTAGGTTTTCTTTTTTGGCTTCTAGCCTTTATTTCTTTATCTAGTCTTATTACGATAGCTAAGGAATCCAAAACCAGCATCCTTTCTTGGTTCTCAATGTCAGGGGAAACAAGTTTTTCACCATCAAATATGTCGTTAGCCCTGGTTTTTCTTACACGCCGTTTTTCAATTTGAGGAAGTTTCCAACTATTTCAAGTTTGCTAATAACTTTTATTACTAGTGGATGTTGAGTATTTCAAATACATTTGCTGCATTTATTAAAATTATCATGTGTTTTTTCTCCTTTATTGTATCAATATGGTGAATGACATTGATTTTCGGATGTAACACCAAACATGCATTCCCAGGATAAAACATGCTTTGTTGTGATTTATTATCCTATTGAATTTAGCTTGCTAATTTTTTATTAAGAATTTTGCATCTCAATTCATGATGAATACAGATCCACAATTTCCTCTTTTGTACTTTATTTGTTTTGTTTGGTTATATGCTGGCCTTGTTACTCCACCTAAAGCAAGTTGGACAGTGAAACTCCTGCCCTATTTTCTGAAAAGCTTGTGTAAGATTAATGCTGTTTCATTATTTAATATTTGACAGCATTCACCAAAGAAACCACCTAGGCCAAGAGTTTCACTGGGAAAAGGGTTTTATTCACAAATTCAGTAGCTTTACTAAATATAGGGCTATTCAGATTTTCTGTTTCTTCCTGTCTCATATTTGGTGAGATAATTTTTCTAGAAATTTGTGCATAACATCTAAGCTGTCAAACTTGTTGGCATAAACTTGTCCGTGCTTTTCTCTCATTATTCTTTTAATGTCTATAGAACCTGTGGCTGTGACCTTTTTCTCATCCACGATATTGGTGATTTATGTTTTCTCTGTTTTTGTCTTTTTCAGTATTGCTACGAGTTTGTCAATTATGTTGACCTTTTCAAAAAAAAGAAAAACTTTAAACCCTTATTTTTCCTCTGTATTGGTTTTGTTTTCTATTTCATTGATTTCCGCTCTTTACCATTTATTTCCTTTTATGTGCTTTGGGTTTCTTTATTTATCTTCTATCATTTTAACAAAGAAAACTCTGTTCATTTATTTTTTTATATCTTTCTTTTAAATATAAGCATTTAAATGTATACCTTTCTCTCTAATAAGTGTTGTGGCTGCATCCCACAAATTTTTATGTTTCATTTTCATTGCCATTCAGTTCAAAATTAATCATTCTTCTTATTTTTTTATTTGATTTAGGAATTATTTAGAAGTGTGTTGTTTGATGCCCATATGTTCAAGTTTTCATAAATTTCTAATTATCACTGATTTCCTAATACCATTAAGGTCAGAGAATATACTTTGTAAAACTTTAGTCACTTTGTGTTTATTGATAATTGTTTTCTGCTCCAGTGAATGCTCTATTTTAGTGAGTTTAACATGTACTCTTAAAAGGACATGAATTATTCAGTTGTTGGAAGTAATGTTCTATAAATGTCAACTAAATAAAAGTGTTTAATATTGTTGTTCAGCTCTTCTGTGACTTAACTAATTTTTTTTTACTACTTTCTCTGT
The DNA here is from genome assembly GCF_005190385.1 of Monodon monoceros. Lineage (NCBI taxonomy): Eukaryota > Metazoa > Chordata > Mammalia > Artiodactyla > Monodontidae > Monodon > Monodon monoceros. The sequence continues at coordinate 41,988,498 of NW_021703772.1, forward strand.
CAGTTTTGTAGAGAAGGATGTTAAATGTACTATAACTATGGGTTTATATATTCCTCCCTTTAAATCTGTCAGTTTTTCTTTATGTATTTTGAGGGCTTATTATTAGATATATGCACATTTATATTTGTTACGTCTTGCTGATGCATTGTTCCTATTATTATTATGAAATTTTCCTCTCTTTATCTGGCAAAATCCTATGTTTGGTACTCTATTTCATCTGATACTAAAATATTTATTCCATCCTTCTTATATTTACAGTTTTCATGACATATCCTTTTTTAATCTATTTACATTCAACCCATCTAAACTTTATATTTACATTATTTTTATATTTGAAATTAGTGCCTTGCAAACAACATATAGTAGGGTCTTGCATTTTATCCACTCTGCAAATATATGTCTTTAAATTAGGGTGTTTTGGCCATCAACATTTAATGTAATTATTGATATGAGTGGATTTAGCCAGTATATTTATCTCCAGCATTTCCTGTGCAAGAGCAACCTCAGGACAAGTTCCTTGGTGTTCCTTCAAACCAAGATTTACTACGTCCTAAACTTCCTAAGAGAAAATAATTTTTCTTTCTCCTTTAAGTTAATACTTCTTCCTTCTTTAAACCTTTCTTTTTGAGGATTTTTTTGTCTGTTCATCATCCTACTAACAGTCATATAAGTATATTATAGCTTGTATATATAACCTTTAAAGTGAAATACTCAAAACTGAATTACAAGGGTTCCAATTTCTCCATATATTCACCAACACTTGTCTTTTGTTTTTTTGATAATAAGCATTCTGACAGATGTGAGGTGAGATTTCATTGCAGATTTGATTTGCATTTCCATGATGATTAAAGATGTTGAATACCTTTTTATATACTTGTTTGAACATTTGTATGTCTTCTTTGGAGAAATGTCTATTCAAATCTTTAGCCCATTTTGAAAATCAGGTTATTAATTTTTTTGCTGATGAGTTATAGGAGTTTCCTATATATTTCAGAAAGCAATACTTTATTAGGTGTATGGTTTGCAAATATTTTCTCGCATTCTGTAGGTTGCCTCTTCACTCTGTTGATTGTTTCTTTCGCTATGCAGAAGCTTTTCTAGTTTGATGTATGCTTCCTGTCTATTTTCACTTTTGTTGCCTATGTTTTGATGTCATATCCATGAAATCATTGCCCACACCAATGTCATGAAGCTTTTCTCCTACATTTTCTTCTAGGAGTTTTACAGTTTCAGGTTTTGTGATTAAGTCTTTAATTCATTTTGAGCTTATTTGTGTGTATGTTGTAAGACAAGGGTCTAATTTCATTTTTATGCAAGTGGATATCCAGTTTTCCCAACACCTTTTGTTGAAGAGACTATCTTTTCTCCCAATTTGTATTCTTAACATTCTGTTCCATTGGTCAATATGTCTGTCTTTATGCCAGTATTATATTGCTTTAATTATAGTAGTTTTGTAATATGTTTTGAAATCAGGAAGTGTGATGCCTCTAACTTTGTAGAAATTTGAACTCTTGTACACTGTTCATGGGAACGCAAAATGGTGTAGCCAGCATGGAAAACATATGGTGCAGCCAGTATAGAGGGTCCTCAAAAATTTTTAAATAAAATTGCCATATAATCCAGCAAGCCCACTTCTGGTATTTATCCAAAATAACTGAAATCAGGGTCTCAAAGAGGTATGAGCACGCCTATGTTCATTCCAGCATTATTCACAATAGCCAAGGCATTGAAGCAACATAAATGTCCATCAAAGATGAATGGGTAGGGCTTCCCTGGTGGCGCAGTGGTTGAGAGTCCGCCTGCCAATGCAGGGGACACGGGTTTGTACCCCGGTCTGGGAAGATCCCACATGCCGCGGAGCAGCTCAGCCTGTGAGCCATGGCCACTGAACCTGTGCGTCCACAGCCTGTGCTCTGCAACGGGAGAGGCCATGGCAGTGAGAGGCCCGCGTATCGCAAAAAAAAAAAAAAAAAAGATGAATGGATAAAGAAAATCTGGTGTAAACATACAATAGAATATTATTCAGCCTTAAAAAAAGAAGGAAATTCTGCAATATGTGACAACATGGATCAACCTTGAAGGCAATATGCTAAGTGAAATAAGTCAGTCACAGAAAGTCAAATACTTCATGATTTGTCTTATATAAGGTATCTAAAATAGTCAAATTCATAGAATCAAAGAGTGAAATGGTTGCCAGTGGCTGGGAGGAGGGGTAATGGAGAGATGTTAATCAGTGGGCATAAAGTTTCAGTTAAACCCTATGAATAAATTCTAGACATCTGCTGTATTATACCTATATACCTATATATACTTGTATACCTTATACCTATAGTTAACAATAAGTACTGCACACTTAAAAATGTATTAAGAGAGTAGATTTCATGTGGGTTTTTACCATAAAAAAATTTAAAAATAAATAAGAACAATATATTTAACATATTTTATTAATGCAACCCAGAGCATTATAACATTTTCTTGTTCTCAATATTACAATTATCTTACTACAGACCAAATTACCATTAGCTTTTGTGGGAGATCACTTCATGCTACTTTCTCACATTTAGCATCTTGAACATTAAAACCTATGGTGACTAACAATTAACAAGATATCTGATGTGCATTTGAAGTAGATGCCACACCACTAAAATTCTAGTCATAGAGGTTTTTATGTTTTTTTTTGTCATCATTAGTTTCGGGGGTTCTTTCTTATAGTTTTATAGTCAGAGTTGGCCCCTATGTCTCAGATTATGGTGTCTAAGACCTAGTAGAAAGACAGCAGATGTGTCAAAATCACCTTGCCAGCACATTCAACAGTACCTTCAGACTTCATCGCATTGACTGTACCTGGAAGCAGTAATATTTTTTATTACATGCATTGATTTCCCACCGGGTGTTCATGCTACTTAGATGCTGGGTCATAAGAAGGAAGTGGGGAGCAACTTTTCCAATTTGTAACTGCTCACAATGTTCTGACACACCTAGGCAATTTGAAGAATGCTCTCCAATCTGTTTAGGTGCTTGCAAAGCCTCCCTTTATGAATCTATTCTATAATCTGTGTAGTGTTCTCTGAGTCCTTATTTCACAAACAAGCATATTTTTCCTATCCCAATCTTTCATAACTTTTCCTGTCTTCCAGTTTCCTCAAAGATCATCATGACTATTTTTAAAGTAATTAGGTATAAAGTGATTCATTATACAGTGATAAATATCTGTGTTATGATATATCTATTTGCTTTGAATTTAGTTATAGCTCAGCAGTTTAAATCCAAGAGCATATTTCAACTTTTATTCTCTAATCTGTCTTCTTCTGGAAGCAAAAAGAAATGACACTCACATTTATTGTTTGGCTACAAAGAATGCTAGGCACTTTCAAAAAAATGTATTCAATCAGCAACATTGATTTGTACCCAAATTTAAAATTAGAGTAATATAATTGAAGAAAAAGAAAAAAAAGTTATCAGACTAGAAACCAGTGTTTTATTTATGATTGCTTTTTTAGGTATATCATGTTATAGTTCATTTGCCTCTCTTCATGCATAAAGTGGATTATGGAAGCATTTGTGACTAAAAGGTTTTTTTCTTTAGTATATTTGAGAAAATAATATCCAACTTAGCCACAATGTTCATATACTCATAGAGATAAATGGGAGATATAAAGAGATGATAAAAAATCTAACAGGGAAAGGACTCTGTCGTGATTTTTCTATACTTATAGGAATATGGTAATTATATTAGTGAAATGATAGGATGAATCACAAGTTATAGCGTGATGACCTGCCTGAGGAGGTTACAAAACTATGAACATGTATGTAGCAGTACAGACTTCAGAATAATGTTATTCAGCTAAAATTGAAAACAGCTAGTAAACATTGTTTTTGAGCAGAAAGCTCAAAGATTGAAATCAAGTAAGTACATTTCTGTTAAAAACAGTTATGAGTGTATTATTGTCTAATGATTTTTATTATGATGGTAAATAGCTAGATGGTGACAGTAAATATTTTCTATTACGTTATGATATTTGACATAAAATTCATTTTTCTTCTTTATTGGTAGGCAGAATGATTCAGTTTCTGAGACCCACAAGGAAAAGAAAATCTCTCCTTAACAAATACAGAGAACAAACAGATAAAAGTAACCCCTCTGATAATGTGAATCAGACGCCTCTTTTCAGGATTTTATCTGAATAAACACAATGGCATTTATTTAAATACTTTAAACTCTTGATAAGCAAGTACTATGTAAATGCAAATACTGCTATGTTTGTTATTTCTCTCAGAACTCTAGGCATAGTCTCCTTAGAAACGTAATTAAAATTGCATACTCTTATTAAAGGAAACTATTTGAGGGCAATCATTTGGTTGCTCTCAGAATAGAACTTTGTTTTCAGAAATGGCTTTTGAATATTATTTAATTCATCCTCAAGGCTTCAAAAGGAAAATGTTACCGGACCTCCAGAAGGAGCTCTGCCTAAAATTCCCCAGTGTCAGCTTGGTTTTGCAAAGCATGTTTTGAAATGGAGGAATGTTTCATAATTGGAAATCAATGACCTAAGGCCAATACAAGAGGACTCAAGAGGATTTGAGTTGTATAAACTGTATGAGTGTGTGTGTTTGTGTGTGTGTGTGTATAAAATATATATTGGCCAAGAGGCCTATTTATAAGCTGAAGACAACTGAAAGCAACATCCATGACCTTAAATTGTTACCTTTCCCACACACTCATATTGAGCAGCATGATACCTGTCAAAAATTGATTCTTGACTTGGGAACCAAATAAAGAAACAAAGGGGTGAGTGAGCACAATCATAGCTAAATACATTTTCAAGGTGTTTTCCAATTGTAAATCTTTAATCTGGGAAAAAAATTCTCCACATAGTAAAATGGAGGGTTGTCACAGGTAACCTAACCAGCAGAAAAGGTGTACTGATATAAAATAAATATAAACATGGTGTCCTTTTAAATTTAAAAAGAATTGAAAGGAAATATTTTACTTTTATTTTTTCTTCTGTCTTATTTTTTAATTTTATTTTTTTTTAATTTTTTAATTTAATTTAATTTAATTTTTTTATTCAGCAAGTTCTTATTAGTTATCTATTTTATACATATTAGTGTATACATGTCAGTCCCAATCTCCCAATTCATCACACCCCCCCCACCACCACCACCACTTTCCCCCCTTGGTGTCCATACGTTTGTTCTCTGCATCTGTGCCTCTGTTTCTGCCCTGCAAACTGGTTCATCTGTACCATTTTTCTAGGTTCCACATATATGCATTAACATATGATATTTGTTTTTCTCTTTCTGACTTACTTCACTCTGTATGACAGTCTCTAGATTCATCCACGTCTCTACAAATGACCCAATTTCGTTCCTTTTTATGGCTGAGTGATATTCCATTGTATATATGTACCACATCGTCTTTATCCATTTGTCTGTCGATGGGCATTTAGGTTGCTTCCATGACTTGGCTATTGTAAATAGTGCTGCATTGATCATTGTGGTACATGACTCTTTTTGAATTACAGTTTTCTCTGGGTATATGCCCAGTAGTGGGATTGCTGGGTCATATGGTAATTCTATTTTAGTTTTTTAAGGAACCTCCATACTGTTCTCCATAGTGGCCGTAACAATTTACATTCCCACCAACAGTACAAGAGGGTTCCCTTTTCTCCACACCCCCTCCAGCATTTGTTGTTTGTAGATTTTCTGATGATGGCCATTCTGACCGGTGGGAGGTGATACTTCATTGTAGTTTTGTTTTTTGTTTTTTTTGCGGTACGCGGGCCTCTCACTGCTGTGGCCTCTCCCGTTGCAGAGCACAGGCTCCGGACGTGCAGGCTCAGCGGCCATGGCTCACAGGCCTAGCTGCTCCATGGCACGTGGGATCTTCCCGGACCGGGGCATGAACCCATGTCCCCTGCATCGGCAGGCGGACTCTCAACCACTGCACCACCAGGGAAGCCCACTTCATTGTAGTTTTGATTTACGTTTCTCTAATAATTAGTGATGTTGAGCAGCTTTTCATGTGTCTCTTGGCCATCCGTATGTCTTCTTTGGAGAAATGTCTATTTAGGTTTTCTACCCAATTTTGATTGGGTTTTTTGTTTTTTTAATATTGAGCTGCATGAGCTGTTTATATATTTTGGAAATTAATCTTTTGTCCATTGATTCATTTGCAAATATTTTCTCCCATTCTGAGGGTTGTCTTTTCGTCTTGTTTGTGGTTTCCTTTGCTGTGCAAAAGCTTTTAAGTTTCATTAGGTCCCATTTGTCTATTTTTGTTTTTATTTCCATTACTCTACCTGGTGGGTCAAAAAGATCTTGCTGTGATTTATGTCACAGTGTTCTTCCTATGTTTTCCTCTAAAAGTTTTACAGTGTGCAGTCTTACATTTAGGTCTTTATTGATTGCATCCCTTAATGTCACTGATACTTTCTATTAACATATTCTTACTTTTTAGGGCACAGAGTATTAGTGAGTAAACTCCTACTGCTTATTAGCTGTTTGACTTCCAGCAAGTCAATTTGTTTCTCTGTGCTTAGTTTACTTGTACATAAAATGCAGACAGTAATAGTACCTCCTCCACAGGTGGTTGTGTGGATTAGACATGTAAATACTTGCAAAGCATCTGAACCATGCCTGGAACATAATATCTACTCAATAAATATTACCTCTTACTACTACTACTACTACTACTACTACTACTACTACTACTACTACAACTGTTACCAAGTCCAAGCTTGCTCTCCTTGCTGCACGACATGCCAATAAATCGGAGACAAGGTGTTGAGGCAAGGAATATGACTTTATTTGGAAAGCCGCCATTGAAAACTGACCCACAAGAGAATCAGACAAGTTGATGAAAATGACCTAAGCAATTATGGTAATTCCACATATAAATAAGCATAGAGATTTTCCAGTCTCATAATGTATCTATCATATTGTTCAGTTTGTATTTTTGTATGCTGTACTTTGAAAAAGACCAAAGAATGACTATTCAATACAGAGCCTGAGCTATTCTTCCTGCTTAGTGAATATTTAAAAGTAGTGAGATAGGGAAGGAATTTGCATAATCCTGTCTGATTTTCCAATCAAATATAAAAGAGGGAAAAATAATCCATTCATCAGCAATGCTAGAAGAACAATCAAAATTTTTTTAGCTTATGTAGGGTAGTGCCATTCAATATAAATACAATGTGAATAACGCATATACTTTAAAATTTTCTAATAGCCACAGTGAAAAAGTAGATACATGAAATTAAAGTACTTTACTAAAGCAAATATATTCAATATATTACCTTTTTTAGAATTGATTTTGCTGTGAAGCAAAAGTATATTAGTTTCAAACCTATATCACTAAGTCTTGTGTCAACTCAATGTTATTAATATTGAATTCAAAGTATTGAATAAGTTGAAAAGCAATTCTAAATGTATTGATACTAAAAATTGTTCTTCAAATTTTTCTTGTCGTTTTGGCAGTCAATTTATATAACACTGGATTACAGTTTAAATCTCCACATAGATTCATGGTAGAAAATGTCAAATCTTTATTATTGAGTTGTATTATGAAAAATTTTTAATTCAACATAAATTCTGTCAACATTATCTGTCTAGGTGACGAATAAGCTTTCCTTTCCTTGGAACTTTGAAAGTATCTTCTTCCTATATAGTGTGATAAGCAGTGAGAGAATATAAGTCATGCTGCCATTTTTGAATATTTTTCAATTACTCCTTTTGTTGTTAAGAAAATCTCGAAATAAAAATAACAGCATAGTAATTCATTGTAAAACTTTTCCATAGTTCAATCAATAACATTGACAAATAACAAGATCATTAAAGTCCTTGTTTCCTATTTCTTTCAGCAGTTCTATAAACTGGTGAAGATTCATAGCCTTCACATATGCTGAACAATTTTTGACAACTGTAACCATGACACTTTTCTTAGGATCTGCCTCAGAAAACTGAGCTCCAGTATTTTAAAGTATATCATGTAATAGAATAAAGCAATAAAAGATATTTCAATCTCTTGTAATAAAATACCAATAAATTTGATTTTTTTTAACTTAACATAGCTGGAACTCTGTCCATAAAAATGGAACTAATTTTTTTTCATTTCTAGGTAAACTTCTTCATTGTTATGTTGAAGTTTCAAAACATTTACTCCACAAATTTGATGTTTTAGGCTATAAATTTCTATGCCACCATACCTTTGTCAGACCTCTGAGACAAAACACAACCAAAATATTAATTGAGCTGTAGCTCATATTGCATGACTCATCAGGTACTTGATTTTTTTTTTTTAACTGTTTAAATCAGTTGATTTTCTTTATGGTTAGAAAGGATTTATATTCCACAAGCAAATGTTTGGTGGCTTAACTTAAGATCATTCACTTTTTACAAAACAGATTTTAATCTTTTGCTTATAATTTTGTAAGAAAACTTTAATAACTAAAATAATAATTTGCCATCTTTTGATCTAAAAGTGTGTGTGTGTATGTTTTTGTGTGTGTACACATGCAAGAATATAAGCAGTTTTACATCTGGTCAAAGCTGAAAGATCACATCCTGTTATAATTACTTTAAATTTTTTTTAGAATTTAATTTTGATTTCAGATGAACAATTTCATTGATTCTTTTTAGACTATTGAGAGAAAACATCTTATCAAATTCTCTATTTTCTGATATTAACTCTTGTTGTCCACTTTATTATCATTAAATTTTTTTACACAACAGCTTTATCATTTTGCTCTTGCCACTGCAAATCACACTGCCATTCATCATTAGATTTGTGACATACTCTTACTAAGGCTGTTGCCCCAGAATCATACCCCTGGCCCTACCTTGAATAGAAACCAATTACTGTACACTTATCTAAGTTTCAGGAAGAAGCTGCAAAGAGGAAAAAACCAGCTAGGCCCAAGATAGCAGAAGATTAGACTTCCAGTAGACCTTGAGCCTCATTACACATTCGTTGTAGTACATTAGCATGCTAAATGACATACCCATCAGTGCCATGACAGTTGATGATTGCCATGACATCAACCAGAAAATCCCATACAAAAAGGACTGAAAAGAAGAGTTGCATCAATTCCAGGTCCAAACCACACCCCTGTTTTTGGGTAACTCATGAATATTCCTCCCTTTCTTTCCAATTCCCTCCCTTTTAGCTGGACCCTCTTATGTATTTGGTGTCTCTGCCTGAATTGGGTTGAGAAGTTGATTTGTGAGCTAGGTTTCCACTTCTCCATTCTTTGGCCATCAAATAAAGCTTGTGCTGTTCCAGTCTCAGCACTGGTTTTGTTATTGGCTACACGAATCTGATTGGAAAAAGAACCTCTGTGGCAGAGACAAGGGGTCTTGCACGCCGCACAGGCTAGGACCCCAGCGTGGGTCCTGTTGACCAATTCAATAACAATACCTTCTACTAGTCTCTTTTCCATTGATGTTTTATAGCTATAACTATATAGTTTCTACATCTCCACTTGATTCTGCATCAGTAGTGCATACTTATTCTAAATTAATTTTTTAATTATTTAAAAATTCAATATATTATAATTAAGATAATAAGTATTTCCATTTTTTAAATAATTATGATTTACTTAGGCATCACTATAACTCTGCATAAAATGTTCAATTAAATATATTACAGTGTTCCATCACTGTGTAGAAATAATCATTCAAACAATCTGTTAACACCAACTAGATCAGCTATGTGTTTATGTGTAATACTAAAAATGAAGTACATACCCAATGTACACACAATAATAATGTTTTATGTCTTGCAAAGGTTAAAGTGCCATGTAGTCTTACCAAAACAATAAAGCTGTTTTTAATGGATGAATATTTTTTACTGCTTCATTTTTTACATTTCAATTTATTAAAACTATGTAAAATTCAAAATTATGTTCCTGGTCACATTAAACTGGTTTAACCAGTCACATTACAAACGTCCAACAGCCATACATGACTAGAGGCTACTATATTAGAAGGCACAGATATAGATGTTTAATGGATTCTATAAAATACAAATATAATTTCCAGAGCTACAAATAACATAAAAAATGCACATTGAGTAGTTTAAAATGTTAAACGAGTGAGGTGAACTAAACATCACATTTTGTTTTAGTCAATATTTACCCTCTTTTGTGGGGGGAGATATTTGAGGAGCTGTTTAAATTTTCCATATCTAATTTAAAGAAGTTTTATGATATTAATGTAATAGACAGCAATTAACATTTTATTGAAATGATTAACCTACTCTTAATTGTATTTCCATCACCATAATAATATGTTCTGTTCTCAAAGAGTGATGTTGATCTATATATATATTCCTGTTAATTTATCACGCACTTCTGTGGGAAGGCTAGAAGTTCGCTACTTTAATAACACATCTTTATAACCATACGATATTTATTCTACCTGGAATACCCTTCCTTTCCCCTTACCTCTATTTCTATTTTATTGTTCCCTATTTGTTTGTTAATAATTAGCTCAAATTTTACTTCCTCTGAGGCAGATTAACATAGTAGTTAATGTCAGGCAATCCTGATACAAAGCAGGTGGGGGAGATCTACTTGTCTTACAGCTGCCCAAGACAAGCCTCATAGGTATGTTCCCTGGCTTATTAAACCTTCCACCTACCAATCTGGAGTGGTTTGCCTCTTTCTTTAGTCTCTTCCCTGCCTTCTGTGTTGGGGGGCCAGCTTCAGATTTCACCTGGGGAAGCTCCCAAGGTTGCAACCCAACACAATGATAATTACATCTACCTGTTAGAAAATTAAATGAGAACGCATATGTCTTTTAGTAGATTGTCTTACACATGATAATTCAAAATAAAGTAACTATTATTATTTTTCTAATTTCCAATGCTAAAGTTTTCTACTAAGTTCACATAAACATCACACAAATTAAAATAGTGGTTTATTTAACTTTATTCTGACAATGGCACGTCTCAAACCAACTGATACATGTGATTTTTGTCTTGAGTAAAAAAAGAGCATTTTATCAATGAGTTATTTAAGATAATGGACTAATATATTTTATTTACATAAATCATGTGTGTCTAAAATATTAGCATCAAAATAAAGTTATTCACAATATATTTACATGAAAGCCATTTTATAGTTTTTGTGGGTATAAAATTACATATTAAATATTCTTTGCCCTCCAGAGTTCTGCACTTTGGATACAGGACCCATGTTCGTAAAGGTTAGAAATGATACGATCAAAATTAAATCTATAGTATAGAGTATAACCTTAAAAAGTTGTTCTCAAGTTCGGAAAAAAAGGAGAATGAGATCTAAAATAAAACATGTCAAACCTCTAGATCACAATATTCTTCACCAAATGTCCTCTGGAAAGGTTAAAACAATTTGAATTCCATCTAGTAGCACAAGAATGATAAAGTTATGGAACCTCTAACAACGATGATATTTAAAATTTTTTTCAAACTAATAAAATGAAAAGTCTATTATGAAGTGTTTCCCTTTGATGAGAAATGTTAAGCCATTTATATTATTTTACCATTGATATGTTTTGTCTTTTTCCACCTTCTTGATTGATTATTATATTGCCTTGTTCTTTACTGTGTTTTATATATATTGTTCTATGTTTTATTTTTTTCTTGTTTTTCTTGTATTAAATTGAAAGATAGATGGATATTTTTTTCTTCTAGTAACAAAAAGTTCTTTGAGAATTTACCTATCTTTTTCTGTCAATATACCATATTATTTAATTAAAGCTATATAAGATAAAATAAAGTCATGTAATTTAATGTTTAATTGTCTTAAATTATCATATAATTTGGTAAAAAATTATAATGATAAGTGTATCTATATATTTATCTGTAAACACTTAAAGGAAAGAAAATAAACTGTGTCTAGTAATCATCTGTAGATACTGGGTATACTAGTCAGGACACTTTCAGCTGTAAGTGACAAAAACAATCTCAAACTTGCTTAAGCAAAAAACAAACAATTGAAAAGTTAAGTGAGTGAGGGAGGGTGGGCTTTATTAGCTGATATAACTGAAAATTTCCATTATGTCTTCAATGCACAGTTCCCTTTCTTCTTCTCTTGACTTGATTCTCAAACTCTACATATTGGCCCCGTACCACAAGATTGCATCCTAATTGTTAGTGGACACCATCAAAAACAAAAAGCACTTCTATTCCCCAATATTTCCAACAAAAGTCCTGAGCTTGATTCCTCCTCATTCAATTAAGCAATTGGGTCACTTGCTTAATATTGAACCAGTCGGTGTGGCTGTGGGAAAAGAATAAATTTGATTAGTTTAGGCTAGGTCAAGTGCTTGCTCCTCCACCATATGAAATGATAAATGGGAAATTATGATTTCCTATAAAAAAAATCAATGAGCTGTTACTCTGAAAAAGAAGACTGGCTACTGGGCAGCAAACCAACCAAGCACAAAACAATGTGTACCCTACAATGAGATTATAGACAAATTTTAAATAATTATTTTCCTTTTCATATTATTCAAAACATTTTAAATGTGCACAAATTCATTTAAAATCAGAAAAATATATAAATAAAAATATTATTAAGTATATTGCATGTTCTTTTACATATGTTGATAAAAAAAGAAAAGGCCCTATTAAAAAATTAGATATGTATATGTGTGTAGGAATCATGGTTTCCTAGATTTTCTCACTATAAGATATAAATATACTTTACTGGATTCTATATAAATTATTGAATTATGTATATGAATTTTGAGTATATTATTAGAGGTAATATTATAAATTAGGCAAAGTAGAAAGCTACTTAAGGTACTCAAAGTATCTTAGCTTTTATATGAATGTAGAAAATCTCAATGGAATACGTATACTCTCCAATTTTCTTGGCCATGCCTTTCTGTCATGATAATATCTGGAGGCGAATGTGATTCATTTCTAAATTGCATCAACTTTTTCCAGCTTTATAGTTCAGATACACCTAAGAAAAATAACCTTGATGATGACCTCAAAGAAAGTTACATAAGTTCAAAAATTTAACTAAAATCTCTGAATTAAAGTATTTCTCAAAAATTGATAATCTTTGATAAATATGACAAATAGAATAATAAAATCAAATTTAAAATAAACTAATCTTTAGATTGTAAGCACACTCATATATTTCATGAAAACATTTTTAAAAATTGATCTATCATTAGAATTTGCCAACATCTAAGCTTAAGTTTATTCTTTCTATTTATAAAATTTTAATATATTATTCCAGAAACATTTTTAACTACTCATGTACATTACTCCAAAAAATTTTCCTAGAAATTCCATTGTCTCCATTAAAATGACACTAAATTCAGATAATAATATAATGGTTAAAAAAAGATATACTGTAAATGTATATATAAAAATTCATAAGCCATCTTGGAAATATTTTTCACTTCTTGCTATATGTGATCTGATTTCACCCTTTATTTTTCAGCCTTATTTTTCCATGCAGAGTTCTTGATTTCTGGGTAGAAACTGCTGAATATAGGTATAGGACATTAAAATCATTCCTAAAGTATGTAAGTAGTAGGCTAGAGTTTCCTTTGCTTTGGGGACGATTTAGGTATTTTGACATTCAGTAAGAAAAACTGCTCCCCTCACCATCTAAAGCAAAGGTCTGTTTTGGTAAATAAATGTTATTGGAAGACAGCCATGCCCATTTGTTTATACATTGCCTATTCAGAGTTGAGTAGTTGTGACAGAGATCATGTGGTCAACAAAACTCATACTCTTTTGTCTCTGGCCCTTTACAGTATTAAAAGTTTGCTGATCCAGAGAGTTCCCTTACTTCCATACTACCAATGGAATGGATACCATTGATGTTCTATGTTAAGAAAATTAAATAGTACGCTACATGTATTCTATATAGGTTTAATTAAACAAAAACAAAATCAGGTAAGTAGTAAGGAAAAGGTGAGTGACTGGAATCTGGTAGCTTTAGTGAATGTAAGTTTGCTTTAGTATTATTTAGCCAGTGATGAGAAGATGTATTTCTCGTAATTATTCTTGGCTTTCTTCTACATTAGGCATAGGAAAGTTATTGGGTATGTGATTTCTGAAACATTCATTTATCTACAAAATGCAGAGAGTATTATCACTATTTCTTTTTTTAACAAGTATTGACAGAATCAAATTAAATAAATTTCAATTTCTAAAGCTTCATTCAAATATGTATCAATTGCTGTCTATTTCTAAATAGAGGTGAATGCATTGTAAACATTTTATATCTTGTGTGCAGAAACTTTCCCATTACAAAATTGATTAAATTTATTAAAGAAGGTTTGGTGGCCTGTTCCAAATTCAGAGGGTAATGTAAGGCCACTTGGGACCATTAGGTTTATTAACTCTTATTGAGTTAATAAACAAGATTTGCCATATTTCCATATGTTGGAACTGTGTGGCCATCTCGTCTTGGATATCCTAAATCTTAGAGTACACCTCACATGGAGAATGCCTCACAGTACTGGCACACACGTGCCAAATGAGTTACTAATAACCAGAAGTGGGTAACTCCTACAATAATAGAAATAATCCAACTCTGATTATATTTTTAATAAAATGTTTTACCTATATTGAATGTAAAATCTTATTCTTATCTTAACTTTACCATCCTCTATTCTTTCATGCCCAGTACAAAAGTTTTGTTTATTCCCACACTCTGCTTCTGTCCTCTCACTGACTGAGGGAAGTAAAGCTGGCTTGCTGGTTTCAAACACCTCATGTCTGATTAGATATCCCCTACCTTGGATTGGCTCTATTTATACATAATATTTACCAACTTCTTATTCTATATTTATTGTTGTCCATGGTAATGACTTTAGGTATAAACATAGACATTGATATACATATATCAATGTCTATAAAGTATATCTCAACTGTATCTATCCTTATAGGTATAGATACAGATGAGATATACTTTATAGCTCTGCTCCATCTGCTGATCCCAGCTTTTTGCTCTGGCCCATTGTCCTCTTCCTTCTCTTGTTGCATCTGCCACTAAACATGGTCTTCCACATGACACTGAATCAAAACTTTCATGGCCTGATGGCTTCAAACCACCCTGAAATAATTTATTTGATTCATTTGGGGCCTACTCCAAATGAGAACTTTCAAATGTACTTTTCTGTAAGTCCATTTATAAAGGTTTGAATTTGGTCCTATTTCCCCATCCATAAGTAGGTCTGTTTTTGTAATGATGGGTAGCTTAAGGCCTAAGATTTATCAAAGATAGGAAAGCAGATAGATTTTGGATAATATTATATTCCTATTCTCCTGCAGTAACCTTGTCCTCAGGGCCCCCTACTATATTAAGGTGCTATGACTTAAGGCAATAGGTAACTTTAGAAATCAGAAAGAATAAACAGAGTTAATGCTCTGAAAAGAGCAATGATACAATACTAAGAACCTCTAAATAAAGCCGCCTGCTGAAGAAAGCATTAGATTAAAATTGAAAAACCATCTCCTGAAAAATTTCCTTTGTGTATGTTAAAGCCAAACAAACCGTGTAGATGTTTCTAAATAGAAAACAAACATCTATGACTAAGGTAGTTAAGATCCCAATTGCAATTCCAGTGAGAAAGATAAGTGTCCATAGACCGTGTAAAGTAAGACTCTACTTGGGTGGTGAAAACTGTCATTGAAATTCAAGCACACTGGGGAAGATCAAAAACAGTGCTAAATGGTTAGTGTGTTTAGAAATATGTGTGCACTGGTTGTGAAACACCTCTTAGAAGGATTCCCTTTTTTGACTGGTAAAATGAAGAATATTTTTTACTTTAGAGAAAAACTCAAATATAATATCTCTCCTGAACTTAGTAAAGAAAAAAGTATATAAATATGACCTTAATTAATTAATTCAGTAATAAGTAGTAGTGATCTATAAACAGAGAATTGTACTTTCTTTCTTAGCATAATTAGTGGAATATCAATACGTCCTTCCAAATAATATAACAAAATATTTCTCAAAAGATTATATTCATATATTTTATTTCCACTAAAGTTGTTATGGTCATGCTTTTAATAAACATATTTCTATTTTCCATTAATGAAGTATAACAGAAGTCATATATACACTAAGAATATGCCTTGGAAATAAATTATGTAGCACTGAAACTGTGAAAACTCTCATAAATTTCTGATTCATATAATTGGTGACAAATGTATATAGCTCATTATTTTTGAGACTTGTAAAAGAAATTCTCAAAGATGTATATTACCTCCTAAAGAATAGGCTCCAGTCTCATTTATCTAACCCATAAATAATTAAAATTCTTATTCTCCAAATTGAATTACTTTGATATGAAGGCATGCTGCGTGCATTACTGATCACATTACCTAAATATTATGCACAATCAAAAAGCATTAGATGTTTTAAATGATTTTTATAAACAATACTATGGCCTGTCATGGAATTTCTAAAGGGAAACCAATATTTCTCTTCTTTGGGGAAACTTTTCTTACTATGGAATCATAGCTAATAAGAATTTAGAAAGAAATATTGATAAAAAATACTTTCCAGAACAATATATTAGTGAGCTCTCCATACCTCCCAACCCATGACTGTCTAAATTATGCCTTTACTTTATCCTATGTAATGGTGGGACAAAGTCCTTGCATAGAAGACATAAAGATACAAAGGGAGCACAAAGGAAGAGATGACTAGAATGTATGCATGAGGAATAAAAAATTGAATTGTGTAATTTCAGTGATTCTACATGTGATTTAAATGCTCTTATGTTTGCATTTAAAACAGACATTGTACAATATAAAATGAACAGTAAAATTCACTGTAATAATTAAAATGTTTAATTTTTTTTACTTAGAATAACATCAAGCAGCAAATTAAACAAAGTAGAGAGAGACCATGGAAAAAAGGTAAAAGCTTTATATTTTAGTACATTTAATGGAACTTTTTTCCTGCTGTTTGACCAAGGGGATGTATTTTCATTTTGCACTGGGTGCCACAAATTATGTAGCTGGTCCTGCTATTGGGATTAACACCTGTGGGACCAAGGGGAAAGCAGGACTGGACTGGGTCGAGGGAGAAGTCTGTGATTCAACTACAACAAAAGCCTCAGTGAACTCCACAGGAAGCCCTCAAGCTGGCATAGCCTTCACAGGTGTTCTCAGCTGGGGTGAGAGGATCAGCCTTTATGTTCTGTGTCTGCCAGTCATCAAAGGCAGGGTGACCTGGGAAGGTGGTCCTCCTAGACCAGGGCAAATCCCAGGGAGGAACTCAGATGCAAGCCTTGAGCGGACATCCTTCCTGCGGCTGGGGAACGAATGCCTTGGTCCTGAGGGGAGATCTGGGCAGATCAACACAGCATCGAAATCAGTAAAGAAGGAAGTTTGGACCTTATGTCAGATGTTGTATTTGCTGTACCTCTCTAACAGATTTCAAGGGCTTACTGTTTTGATTTTGTATTGTTTTTATAAGAGTCCCCAGACAAAAATGACTCTTTACAATACAGCTTCCACATTGCAAGGGAATAGCCTATCAAAGAGAAATTGGCAGGATCTGACATCTGGCAGCCTGATATCCTGAAGAGTAAGCCTACTAAATCAAAGCTCATAGATAGTAGAATCTGAAAATCTTTCAGTTATGGCATCCTTGAAATAGATCCAGGAGAAAGAGGCTGAAAAATGAACCCTTGTCTAGGAAAGAAACTTCTTTGTGTTTGTCTGTTTTGTTTTGCCACAAGAGCTTTTGTCTCAAGTTAAGGTAGAGACACATAAAGTTTAAACACCATCACATGTGCTCTGCATCATTATGGATATAGCTCTGACATTGCTGGGCTATCAGTCCAATGAAATACACAAGACTTATGGTTCTGCCTGTATTTTAAAAAAACGAAAAAATTTAACCATGAAGCAGCAGTTTACTGGACACTCATGCTCAAGTGATTCTTTCTACTAGGGGTTGGATACCTCCCAGAGTCAATCTGCCCAGTTTGAAATGGATATTTTAAAATGTTTTATTAGTCTCTTTTTTGTTTTTGTTTTTTTTACGCGGGCCTCTTACTGTTGTGGCCTCTCCCGTTGCGGAGCACAGGCTCCAGACACGCAGGCTCAGCAGCCATGGCTCATGGGCCCAGGCGCTCCGCGGCATGTGGGATTTTCCCGGACCGGGGCACGAACCCGCGTCCCCTGCATCGGCAGGCGGACGCTCAACCACTGCGCCACCAGGGAAGCCCTATTAGTCTTTTTAATGAAGCAGAGAGTACTTTAAGAATATTTGTAACCTAAAAACAGCTATTCAAATACTTTCCATTTCTCCTAGTTTGACATGTTAAAGCTGATTTACTTTTTCGTTGTTTTCCATCAGAACAGGGTTATGGTGGTGTGATTCCTGCAAATGATGTCAGCATGTTAGTCAGTGACTAAGAAGCTAAGCAGTCCTGGTGGCAGAAGTGGGGAAGAGGAACCCGCAGATTTGGATGAACATTTGGCAACACGCTGCCTCCTTCCCTTCGTAGAATCCTATACGGATGTGTCTGCCTGGGCCTCTTTATGTCCCATCTTCAGGGCTGGCTTCATGGGTGTGCTACCTGTATAGCTGTATGGGGCTGTACACTTAGAAAAGCCCCAGACTTCAAGAGCCTGCAGTCACTGTCTTAACATCCTAATAATTTTCCAGCAAAGGGCCCTGCATTTTCATTTTGCATGGGACCCACAAATTGTGCTTCTTCTCCTGCCCATCTTCCAAAATATCTGATAGACTCAGAGAGTTGAGAGACCAATCTCAGAGAAGTTTTGACATCTAGAAGCAAAACAGCAGCCTCCTACAAAAAACAAAATACTCTCTTTACATAAAAAAAAAGATAAAAGTGGAGCTGCTCTGGCAGAGGAGGGATGGACTCCTACCCATTTGGTCTCTGCTGCTATGAACCCCTAAGTTAAGTCTACAGAATCTTCAAACTCTATGAAACACAGGTTGGAAACCATTGCCTTAGGGTTTACCCTCATGACAAACCAGAAAAATAAATATCCAGAAGGTATTCCACTAATCTAACAACTAAAATTTGCACATATTTCTTTAAATAAACAATTTGTTGTTTGGAGTTTTTTTGTTTTTTTGTTTTATTTTATAAAATGTGGGGGGTTTTGGTCCCCTTCCCCAAATGATGGCAAACAAAAGATACTAAAATTGTTTAGGTAACTTACGATAGCAACCAGTGAGTGGGTGCTTCCTCTCTGCCATCCATTGTGCAAAACAATTCTTCTAAGTATGTCATTGAATCCTCACAATGCTATAGCTCAGAGAAGTGTCCAGTGTTATACAACTAGTAGATTACACAGCATAAAAGTTTTACTACTTTTTAAAGGGATTTTAAACCAGAATGGTTTGACTTCAACATCCTTGAACTAAGCTTCAATAAAATAATGAAATTTATCATCTGTTTGAACATGCTTAAAACCTCTATTTGTTAATGAGTATCTGTAGTAAAACTAATTATGATTAGAAAGAGATCATTGCACTGAGTGAGTAGAAATGGGAGTAATTTAAAATGTGTAGTAAGATGAGAGAAGTCATTAGAAAAGAAAAGTGAGTGTCACAGATGTAATGCTAAGATCTAATTCATATACTTGGGTTTTTGAAAGCAATGCTTATTCATTTGTAAGAGGGGGAAAAAGTTTAGTAAACATCTTTAGAAATTTGGTCTGGGTCCAATATTTGTTGGTTTGCATGAGCTGAGTAAAACAGAAAAAGAGATTAGAAAGAGATAAAAGGATATTGAAATGTCAGTGATGAAAAAATATGAGGCAATTCCACAACTGGACTCTTTATATAATGCAGAAGAGTAAATTTGCATGTGAAAACTGACTTTTCAGAGATACATAAATATTTTCTTCTGAAAACTCCATCACCAAAAATAACTCTTTCTACTGAAATCATTATGCTTCTGGGAATTGGACAAGTCACATCACTTAGAATTCATTTCCCTGGGTTCTTTCACAAGAAAGTAATCAATTCAGTTCAGAAAACAAACCATTTTATGGTTGGCACCATCTGCATGATCAAATGAGTCACTGAAGAATAGTAATCCTGCCTCCTTTTTAAAATTAAAAAACAAAAAAAAAGAAGTGTGCAGTGGATTAAATAGGCAAATTATATAAACAGACACTTTATAAAAGAGAAGAAAACAAATAATGAATTACCATCCATTTTACTAATGCAAATGAAAATAATATAATACAAATCTTTGCCTAACAAATTGGCAAAGTTTTTATTTGCCTTTTATTTGTTTGTTTCTGAAAATACCCAAGGACAAGAGGATGCAGTCAAAAGCTATTTTCATATAGAATTTGTAGAAGTAAAATATAGTTCAGTCTCATAAAAGCAATCTGCAATAAGTAGTAAAATGTCATAAAAACACTTATTCCCTTTGAATCAATATTTCTATTTCTGGGAATCTTTCCTTAGGAAATAATATAAAATGAAGCATTAAAGAACATTTTTTAATGTGAAGATATTCATGATGTTAACTCTTATCAGGGAAAACTGGAGGAAAATCAAGTTCTATCATTAAAGAATGGCATAAGGAAATTATGATACATAAACAAAAGTCATATAGTCAAAATTCTCTTCACAAGGAATTTTTAATTAACATGCAGAATTATCTTAAAATGTAAATAGTAAAAAGTAATATCAACTACAGATACAGTTTGATCTCAATTATTATGAAAATATGTGTAGGTCTAAATGTGTAATCTACAGAAGGCGGCATATATAAATTTTAGTATATTCATAATAAAATATTATATTGTGAATAATAAAATAATATATGAGTAATAAAATATTACTACTATAATAATATAGCAGTGAAGATGAATGACATACAACCACAGACATCTCATTGATAAACCTTATGAACATAAAATTGAAAGAAAAAATCAAGTCCAGAAAAATACTGTATGGACAGCATGAGAGAACCAAGTATTACAGAAAAACTTTTAGTGTTTATAGGTCCCACAATTATAATACTTTTTAATCAAAGGTAGTTTGGACATCATCTAATTGACTGTTAGTTAAATCCTTTTGTTTTATAAATGCAGGAATTAAAAGTTAGAGTCTGAGTAATTTATCAAGGTCACAATGATTTATAGTATCAAATGTCTTGAATATTATGGAAACACAAAAAGGCCAGTATGGCACAGACTTTGATCAATTAATTTGCTTTAAGTGCTAAAAATTCAAATTATAGTTTTAATTTTATGGTTTTAAAATGCTTCTTGACTCTTATTTGCATCTTCTTGGGCCTTATGTTCCAGAAGAATACTAATATACATTGTCCTATTAATAATTTTGTGCTTAATGTAAGGAGTGGATCTAATTTAATTTAATCCATAGATATAGATTGTGAATAAAGTACGAAGTGAAACTCTAAAGGATAGAAAAGTACAATTGCTCTTTTGCCCCCAAAGTGATTACAATGTGAGAAGGTTTCTGTCCCATTTCTTCTGTAGAGATAAGGATAAGGAAATTATTTGTATTCAGCATCGACACATGTTGAGTCTACCTGCATGTTGTCACATAATCATCACAATAGTCCTATAAAGTTGGTCTACAGTCCCATGATTTTTTTTTTTTTTTTTTTGCGGTACACGGGCCTCTCACTGTTGCGGCCTCTCCCGTTGCGGAGCACAGGCTCCAGACGCGCAGGCTCAGCGGCCATGGCTCACGGGCCCAGCCGCTCCGCGGCATGTGGGATCTCCCCGGACCGGGGCACGAACCCGTGTCCCCTGCATCGGCAAGCGGACTCTCAACCACTGCGCCACCAGGGAAGCCCCCATGATTTAATAATAAGATACAGAGACTCATGGAAGCAGGCAAGTAACTTTCCAAGAACATATAGTTAACACGTAGTGAAAATGGGATTTGAACCAAGGTCTGTTTGTTGTTGAAGCCTGAATTCCTCCACTCAAATCTATGACCTCCCACCTCATCCTATTGCCCAAGGAAGAACCGTGAGGAGTCCATTATCAGAAACATACTCTCTTACTTTCTAACTAGATGAAAACTATTAAGGGCTAGGACCCTATCTGTAAGAAAAACCTTGTAAAACATTTCTTCTCCAACTTGTCTAAAATACCTGAGTGTCTCAAATAAACAGGGCAAGAAAAATAGGAAACGTCCATTGATTCCTGTTCTTGCTCTGTATTTCCTCAGCTAGTAAACACTATTTTTTCTTGTTTCCCAGAAGAAGAGTGGACAAGATACTTCCTGGCACTAATAGATTTCTTTTTTTTTTTTTAATTAATTAATTTATTTTTGGCTGTGTTGGGTCTTAGTTTCTGTGCAAGGGCTTTCTCTAGTTGCGGGGAGCAGGGGCCACTCTTCATCGTGGTGCACGGGCCTCTCACTATCGCGGCCTCTCTTGTTGCGCAGCACAGGCTCCAGACGCGCAGGCTCAGTAGTTGTGGCTCACGGGTGTAGTTGCTCCGCGGCATGTGGGATCTTCCCAGACCAGGGCTCGAACCCGCGACCCTTGCATTGGCAGGCGGATTCTCAACCACTGCACCACCAGGGAAGCCCCACTAATAGATTTCTTTTAGGACCTCAAATAATTTCTTAAAGAATTTTCTTAGAGCTAGATAACATTTCAAATATTAAAAATATGACACTTCAAACTTTTTCATTTACAGTCTTTCTCCCCATCTAATGAACATCAACTTGTTAGTGGTATCTAAAAGCAACTCTGTCCCTTTGTCAGTCTACGAAATGCCAAAGCTACCAACTTAAAAATGAAAAAGATTAAACAAATTATGTGGCATTATGTAGAACCATTCAGTCTACAGGCAAAGGTTCTTATTAAATTCAAATACTTCTAAATAAATGAACTGAGTCGTTTTGGGTTATACATAAGGACTTAGCTGTATTCATTTTATAAATGACAATTACTAAAAAATTCTGAAACTTTCCTACACTGGGTAAGGATAAGCAAACAATTAAAAAAAAAAAAAACTTTTTTAGGGGTTGGTTTAGCAGTTAAGGATGTTTCTAGATTGCCTTACAGAAACCCAAAATTGAAAGTCCCACACATTCCTAACAGCTGTGCATGTCTGGAAAACAGCTGTTAGAGTTTGTACTTCTAGTGATCCAGACAGTATACCAATTTGGAAAGATAATCACCTTTTAAAAATATTTATTTAGTAGCCCTTACTCTTCCTCTTCACAATTTCTCATTCTAGAACCCTGGTCAGTTTATCCTAGCTGCTCTCTGCAAGGAACAACAGTACCTTCCAATCTTGTCAGTACTTAAGACATGATTGGAGTAGACTATGATAAAGGTTAAATATTTCATTTACAGAATATAAATTCTTGCCAAAAAGGCTATAGTTACTGTCACATTTGTTAATTGTAAAGTACTTTATTATCTTAATAGTAAAGAACTTTCTCTAACATTTGATATTCACCAATGTAGTAGTCTTCCTCAAATACAAAAGCAAACTAAATGACTTTGAATACACCAGCTAGCTATGTGTTTGTAGGATGAAGAGTGTGGCACATCTTCATATGATAAATCAACAAAATACAATATTTTTGTTAATGCCGAAGGTTGCTATTATAATTCTTGTGAGTTATTGTTTTGGAAGTTTTTTTTTAAGACTTTGAAAACTTGTGCCATGACTAACCCCATATTGGAGAAAAACAAGTGTACAGCACAGGAAACCATGACAGGTTCCAGTCTTCATTAACACTTTGTTATTTTTGCTGTCATTTTCCTATAATAGGCACATTGTAATAATTTGTTCTAATATGTAAAAAGCTGTCTGGCAATGGTACTAGTAATTTTTCCTCTTTTTGAATTTTCATTTTATTGCTTGTTTAAGGGAAACTATATTTTCCCACACATAAATTTTAGGTCTGAGGTAACACTTTATATCAGGGTTGATATTTGGCAATAGTTTGGATAAGAAAATATTAACCTTCTTTCTTTAGACATAACCTGTAATAAAGAACAAAAAGCTGACACTTCTGGAAATATGGCCTTCTGACTCTTCTGGGCTGCAAATTTAGGCAAAAAAGTAAAGGTGTATTTTCTCAAATCTTTCATTTATGCCCATCCCAGGGAAGCTTCTAGAAACTTGCTCTGTCTGTAGACCTTCAGAGGGGCACATTTACATACTACAGTTGTCCCTTGATATCCTCGGGGGATTGGTTCCAGGATCCCTGCAGATATCAAAATCCTCAGACGCTCAAGTCCCTTTTATAAAATGGCATAGTATTTGCATATAAACTATGCATATCCTCCTGTGTATTTCAAATTATCTCTGGATTATTTATAGTATCTAATACAACGTAAATACTATGTAAATAGTTGCAAATACACTGTAAATGTTATGTAAATAGTGTTACATGGCAAATTCAAGTTTTGCATTTTGGAACTTTCTGGAATTTTTTTCAAATATTTTTGATCTGCAGTTGGTTGAATCTGCAGATATGGAACCCACAGAGACAGAGGGCCAATGGTACAGGATTCTGTACCCTCAACCATGGAACATATGAAATTCGATCCAAAATTAGACAATCCATTGGCTAAGCAATGACTTGTCAGATTCCTTCTTTCAAGACTCAGAATTAAAAGACACAGTTTATAGTTAACCAGTGTTTAGAACTTATGATATAAAATAAAATCGGGACTGCCATATTTGGACATATGGAATGCGAGTTACTTCAAGAAGCAGATAAACGGAAGATAAAAGATGGAGAGCTAGATGAAGATTGAGAAAGAAACTTTGATTTATGACTTTTCAGTTCAGAATTTAGTTGGATTTCATTTCCTCCCCATGGATGTTTGTGTTTACTTCTTGCATCCTTTAATAAATCTATTTTTAAAGCTCACTCGAAAATTTAAATTGCAACTATAAAACCTAGATTAGCACAGGATAAATGACTCATTTTATAAATTAATAAATTAACTTGTCTGTCAGTACCTACTTTTATCACCTTTCATTTTTATTTGCTACTCTTGAAATTATGCATCATATATTTTTTTCATATTCTTAAGTACATAACCACATACCACATAAAAAACTCTGCTTGAGCAGTTAAGTCTGCTGTTCATACAATTGTTTCTTTGATGAACAAAATCAAGTTTGAAAGTGCATTTATGAACAAATACACAGAATTTGTGACTTATAAAAATAAATGTGGGAGCTGTTTTAGAGGTGCTTTACAGGTGTGTTTTTCAGGTACCAGTGTTATCATTTGGATCCATTTTTCTCTGCAAGGTTTAGATGAAATTTTGTAACCTAGGAAAAGATGGAGTACACAGAAGCTCTTGCTCTGTGCTTTAGGAGAGTGTTAAAAACTGAACTGTGTTTCCAGATTACTATCACTATAGTATGTTCCACTTTATTAGACTTGCTACTTTCCACCCAGGAGGAGATACCTAATTTAGTTGTGTATTCTTGTCAAAGTTATTTCACTCCTCTGTGTCCCAATTTTCACATCAATAAAATGAGAATAATAATAGTAATAATAATAATTCACTAACATCATGGTGTTGTTATGAATATTAAATGAGATAATACATGAAAAGCATTAAATAGATGTATTGTATTTAGGATATATTTATATAGCTGGGACATATTAAGCACTGAACATATATTAATTATATGTTACTAGATTAAACAATATTTACTAGATTAAACAATATTTTATGCCATGTGCTTGGAAAGAGGTTATTATTTATGTTTTTGAGATATAATTCATATAACATATAATTCACTCATTTAATATGTCTAGTTTAATGGTTTTTAACACAATCACAGAATTGTCAACCATCATCGCAATCAATTTTAGGACATTTTCATCACCTCAAATACACTGTACAATTTAGCTATTATCCCCCAATCCTCTATCACTCCCAACCCTTAGCAAGCATAATCAACATTCTGCCTCTCTATATTTGCCTGTTCTGAACATAAGCCATAATGAATAAGCAAGAAATGCATAAAGAAAATTAAGTTTTCATAATATCTATCTCAATGATTCTAGGAATAGTGGACCTTAATGGATTTCTTAGAATTCTTAAATTACAGCCCATAGTAGTCTGTCTTTTTTTCCACTCAGAATCCTTCCTTTCAGCATAAAGAAAGCAGCAGCACCAGGGACTTGGGCAATTGCCCAGTGCGCTGTGCATAGCATCCAGCTAACCTTCTGACCCATGTCCCACATACAGCGGATAATGTGATGATTAGGTCCTTAGTCTGTTTAAGGTCAAGCTTACTCCTCTGTGAACAGTGCAATAAAGAAAAAAGTAGAAAGCTTTCTTCCTAAGAAAAATGTTCAGGAAACCCAGTGACTGAGATCAACCGCAGAAACTGATTTTATGAATGGTTTACCGGAAAACTCATAAAATGGTAAAATCAGTTCAGATGTGACACTTGTATTGTTCCTATTCCAAGCCTGGGCAGATGGGCAATTCACTATGTAAGTAATTTTCATGGCTAAGATAACAAACCATCATGTTTTTCTTGGACAAGCCACCTTATGCAATAACAGTCTTGATCAGTTCTGTTTTACAAAGTTTCAAGTGCAGCAATATTACATACATACAGGGCAAAGAATGAAAAGCTGGAAACAATGTTCTTCTTCAGACAGCTTTGTTGGTGCCTTTCACCTCTCAAATTCACAGACAGGATTGTGATGCATCCCCCATGATTTCAAAACTATATTTAGATAATTTCCTTATATGAGTGCTATTTAGGCAACAGGATTCTCTGCGACTATTTATTTCTTTAGATACTTTCTAACTCGAAAACGAACTTGACAAGAACTAAGTGTTGTATGTAAAGCCAAGCTGCAGATAAAATATCCTAAGCATTCAGAAAAAGCAGAGCAACTAATTTACAGAAATCAGGGGATTTTGTAGTGTATTGTTTGCTAACTAACAGAATCTAAAAGTCTGTGTGACATGGTTTTCTGTTTTCCTGTTGCTTCATAAATTTCTATCGTTAATCTGTATGGCAAGTTTGTAAATTCTACTTAATTCAACAAATTTATGTTGTCACCAAATTCCAACAAAGGTGTGTGGTTTTCAACTGCATGCAGCTACAATGATGACTTCTGTAATAAGATAGAGTATTTCCCAATAACTTATTCAATCTGTACGTTAATACAAAGTGTGAATCATATGTTATGACAGAGAAGAGATAGAAGGGTTTGTTCTGTTTTACAGATTTTTCTTCATTACATGGTGCACTGTCTACAAACTAGTCAGAAACAGTATTACACAGAATTTGTTCAACTACTATAATAAACATGTATTCAGTGTGTTTGCCAATTACTGAGATCCTAGGTTACATGAAAATATATAAAGAAAATACAAAACTTCCTCCCTCACATAAGATACTTACTATGTTTAACTTTGTCAATAGAGAAAGGAGTAACAACCTTTTAAAGGTGGATAGATAGGACTTCCCTGGTGGCGCAGTGGCTGAGAGTCCGCCTGCCGATGCAGGGCACACGGGTTCGTGCCCCGGTCCAGGAAGATCCCACATGCCGCGCGGAGCGGCTGGGCCCGTGAACCATGGCCGCTGAGCCTGCGCGTCCGGAACCTGTGCTCCGCAACGGGAGAGGCCACAGCAGTGAGAGGCCCGCGTACCGCAAAAGAAAAGAAAAAAAAAGAACACATTTAAAGTTGGATAGATAGATAGATAAATACTGACATAAGATAAAATTAACTGTGTTGTGGATGATTCAGTCATTCTGTTCATGTTAAATACCAAATACCACAGCCATTGTTTGTGTGATTAAATTGGTCACTGAGCCCTTAAATAGCCAATGTGATTAGACTGATTATTTGCTATTTATTTGTGACTCATAAAATCACCCTGATTATGAAAGTATTATGGCTAAAATAATAATATATTTACTTCTAATCAATATATTTCTCTACAATTTTTAAAGTGGTCTATCAATTTTCACAAAGAATGTAAAACATGGCAAAAATCTCCATGGTTAACCGACGTTTGTGTCCTCCCTGAAAATAAAACTCCATTTCTTTTCAATGACAGTATCTTGTGTTTAACTACCTGAACAAATATGATGGGGTCACTTCTTGCTACAGCTGTCACCTCCTTGTCACAGAAAGTGAAACACTACCTATCTTAACCATCTGTGATAAACAATCCTAAATTGTTAGCATTACCCAATTTTACCAATAAACAATCAAAAAGGATAAGTGCTTATCTCATTTTGCTCCTGTGAAAGGTGGGAAATCCTGTTTTTACTTTCTTGACAAGGAAACAGATACTGCTACCCTTGCTGTTATCAATAAAATTTTGGCTTGGAACTGTGGTGAGTATTTTGACTAGCAGTACTGATACATGTTGCAAGTAAACTCTCAAAATTCGGTCTCAAAGTGTTATATAGGCATCAGCTCTTATTGATACAACCACTTTGTTTTTCTACCTTTTCAGCAATCCTTAGTATCAGTCTTTTTAATTTTAGCCATCCTGGTAGATGTGTAGGAGTATAATATTTCCCTAATTATCTTTTCTCATTGGTCCATTTAATTTAGTATCAATATTACATATTTTTCAACCTTTCCTTATATTTAGTGGTAATTACTGAATTAGCATAAATTAACATTTAGTTAATGCTTAACTTTTATTGAGTTGAATTTGTAAATTTTTAAAATACACTATAACAATCTCTATTTTTAAGTTGCTAATTTAGTCCATTTACATTATTTTTGATTACTGACATATTTGGACTTCTTTACACCCTCTTAATTGCCTATGAAGTTACACAGACTTGAGTAGTCTGCTTCAACGTTATTTTTCCAGTAAGCCCTGTCATTTTGTGTGAGTGTGTGTGTGTCTGTGCCTGACTTCATTTAAATGGAGGTATAGAGATGTACACTTTTTTATTGTGGTAAAGAAGATGTAACATAAAATTACAATTCACAAATTAGAATAATATATCATTTTCCAGCTTTAATTTAGTTGTTCTGTATGCTTTTCTCTTAAAATATTCTCTTGAAAATAGATTATAGTTGGGTTTTAATTTTATACAATTAATAATATTACAGATTTTACATTTATTAAAAATTATTGATGCAAAAGTATGTATTTTATATCTTTTGTTTATTATGTTTTCATTGCTTCTTCTTTTCTCCCTTCCTACCATATTGAATTAATAATATTTTCTATTGAGCCTTTGTATCCTTGTAGCTTGGATGCTACAAATGTATTTCTCTTTGCTTTCTCCCAATATTTTTAAACTTTAAAAATATAATTTTTAAATGCACTATTAGTTATAAATATTCATTTATAAAACTCTTAAAGTTATTCATTTTTTAATCTCCTTTTAAAGACAACATGGACCTTAACAAGTTTAAACTATTACACAACTCTTCACTTTTCAAATCTTTTTGTTATTGTCCAACGTTTTAGTTTTACTTATTTTTACACACACATAATGTTGTTCCTTTTTATAACAAACAGCCAACTAAATGTGCCACCCTCTTAGATCCATTAATTGGTTCCTTTGCTCCATGTTTCTTATATCACATGTTCTCCCTCTGGGTTTACTTTTTCTCCTTAAAAAGATGTCCTTTTACATGTCAATTTAAAAAAAAAATAAAAGAATAAATTGGCAAAAATCCCTGCCCCCATGGAACTTGTAAAAAAATTAAAATTTTTAAAATATCCACTTCCCCTCCTGCCCATGATATGTTGGATTTATCTAACCGAGACACTTGTCTTATCTAATGTATGTGCTTTATATGCATGTGTATAATTAGAGGTCTTGATACTAAGACATCACAAGCACTGAGATCCATCTGGATCTTTTGGAGTGCTATATAGCAAGTACTAAGTATGGCAAGATTCAAAAAAGGTATAAAACATTAAATAGGATATGCCTAACCCAAGTAAACTAAAGAGGCCCTCCCTCCCTGCCTGTACTTACTAATGTTTCTAACTGAAGAAAAAAAAAAAACCTTTAATAATTCTTTCGGTGATGGTCTGTGCATTGTAATTTCTCTTAGTCTTTGAAACACCTAAAATATTTAAATTTTTACACTTTATTGAATGCTAACTTGGATAAGCACAATTTCTGTTTTTCACCTGTACTTTGTAGATCTATCTGCTGTTTTCATGTTGTTGTTGATGAGAGGTCTGCTGATAGTTTATTTGCCATTCCTTAGTAGGAAAGTCTACGGTGGGTTTTAAGACTGCCTCTTTATCCTTGATGTTTGTGCAGTGTAACAAGAATGGATTAATTTATATATTTTAGTTGCTTGATTTTGGGCACGCACTTTTATCTGAAGACTCAGAACTTTCTTCAATTCTGAAAAATTACCAACACTGCTTTTTCTTTAGCTATAGCTTCTCCGCTATTTTTTAAAATTTTCTTTCTCTGCAACTCTGATTCATTGTATGTTGGGGTTCGCAATGTAGCCTCAGTGCCTCTTAATTTCTTTGTGCATACACACACACTCAAGTGTGTATCTTTATGCATTGGGGAGAATGCCACAGTTTACCTTTAAGTTTACTAATTCTGTTGTATCAACTATTGTGTAGAGTTTATAAGTTTATGGAGTTTTAAATATCCAAACATATGTTTATATTCAATATTTTATTGACCTGTTTTCATGTCTCAATTTTTGCTTCATAAATTCATGTTCTTTACAATTTTTATTACTATTTCTAATATCATTTTGAGAATCCTGACTATACTGACATGCAAAATTTTGCAAATTATAACATAAAGCAACTGGAATATGGAGTGAAATAATTTTTATTATTGATTTTCGCTATCTTTTTTGACAGTATTTTTTCCCATAAGATTTGTCATATTTGCTCATTTTGAACTTGGGTCATTTGCTGATCCCCAAGGCTGTATCTCAGTGGACAGCAAATTCTTTCGGCTACCCCTCTGAGAGAAGATGACACCCACGAGAGTAAATCAAGCTGTGTATTAGTTCTAGCCCCTTCTCTAATAAAGGCACTGAACATTTCACAACCGCATTCACTGTAGGTACCAAATTACTAGCAGTTGGTCTGCAGCTCCATTCCTTTTTACCTTTTTTAATGTTACTGCTCAATTTCTGTTCGATAGAGAAGTTCATTTTGATTTTTTTCTAGGTATAAGGCTTTGGTCATCTCTTTTTATATATTTTTTTCTCAGTGTAGTGTTGAGCAGAGAATGTGCTGTTTCTATTTTGTTAGCATCCTGTCTCCTCGGGTTGGTTGTTTGCCCTTCCCTGTCTCTATACTTCAAGAAGCTGACTCTCACACAATCTGTCACCGAAGCTCCTTCGATTTTTCCAAGGCAGACACAAGGAGGAGATCAGAGAGCAAAAACAGAAAGAGTCTGGGGCATATCTTTCCTGCTCCCACCCTGCTCTGAACTGCATTTCTGTTAGAGGTTGTGTCCCTTGATGACTAAGCCTCTGTCTAGAGGTCCCTCCTCAAAGGCTTCAGTTTTCGCTATATCACAGTTTCTTCTTTCCAGCCTTTAGGGTTAGGGATGGTAGTAACTTACTCTGCCTGGTTTCCACAAGAAATTCCTTCATTTCAATCTCTGTATTGAAACTGTCTGAACCGGACTCTGCTTCCTGACAGGACTGACACACAGAGGGTGTAACAATGTTTTCAAATAATATTCTGTCTTGACAGGAAGCCCTTTGGTGTCACCCTTGCCCACTACCAAAGTGCTTTAACACATTACCGTATCTGCCAGGTCATGGAGACACATTACTTATGTTAGTTTGTGCAATACTTTATAGATATTTCAGTGTTTGAGAGCATCACACCTTTCTCTGTAAGATCAGGGTCAATAGTTCTGAGAATCAAGAATAAGTTTGGTTAGATTTGGCCCTGTTTGACTAGGTTTGGCTTCTTCGAATATATATTCCTTATCAAATTTCAAATACAACCCCAAAATTCGTGCATTTGAAATGTTGTCAAGCTGCTTTTCTAATAATTACTGCTATTCTCTTGAGTAAGATATTTGAAAATCTGGGCATACTCTAATTTAGCTTTACAAGTGGTAAAGGATTAGAAAATCAAATGCTCAACAGGCTCCATACAAGAATTTCACCTTCTGAAGTGTTCCAGGAGTTGGTTTCCCTAACAAAACCAAAAAGAGTGTCAACATTTACCTCCCGAAACAAATGTTCTATTTCTTAAAGCGTGTTATGCACTCTACTGCTTGGCACATTCATCAAATCCCATAAGGATATTGACAGCCAACAATCTTATAATGGTATCTTGTCATTTCACACCCATCACAAAAGCAGAAACAGACAGTAGGATGAAAAGGTCTTTCTTGGGGGGTGGGGATGACGATCAGCATATGTAAAGATACCCCGATTCCTGAGAGGTAACTCTCTCATTATACATGGTCACACTCACATGACATATACACATGTTCACACATTGTTTTGAATACCTAATTGTTAATCTTCGGTTCATTCTTATGTGAAATTTTCTGTATGGAAATAAGTTAACTCAAGATTTAACATGGAAAATTAAAAAATTATAAGAAAAACAAGAGACAGAAGAGTTTTTCACCAAAGGGAAATACATATCTGACTTGGTTACAAAACTGTTCTTTTCCACATGCAACACCAGCAGAAAGACAAATAGGGAAGGAGCTATAAAATACGGTCTTGTACAGGTTTTTCTTCAATTAATTTGAGTCCATATCTATTTCTACATGCTGACCTAGGTCATGGAAATTTAAGGACAAGTAGATTCTAGTTCTACCATTAAGTAGTTTATAAACTGATGTATAGCCTTTCAAAGTCCTGTAAGTTGTGTAACACTACTTGAGAAACTCATAAGTGGATATGATTAATCCTAATTAGAAGCATCCAAATAGGGTTCATATAAAAATTGACAGTGGTGAGTCTCTTAAAGTGTGAAATTATTTCAACAGTAGAAAATGTCAGACTGAATACTGGTCAACTGAATTCTAGCGATTAGTATAACTAAGGACACGGTGGCATAACAAGGCATCATATGTCCTGAGAATGGGACATTAAAAAATAATTTAATTTCATATAACATAGTGACTAAGTACAGGCACACTGGATTCAGACAGACGTGGGGGCCAATATTGGTTCTTCCATTTACTATAAATGTAGCATAAATCCTGCATCCTGATCACTATATCTGAAAATGAGGTCTAGAATACTATCTAACTTATAAGGCTGCTTTGAGTATATAATGGGATAATGCATGCACTGCGGTTACAAGACCTAGTACCTGAAATACCACATTCAATAATGTAAAACATCTCTAGCGCTTAGCCTGCTTGAGTGGGTTTTGAGTCATAAAGTTGGATAACAAGTTGAAATGTTAGAGTGGAGTCCGATTCAGAAGTCATAAAAGATCTCGGAATGTTTACCTGCACATGACTTGCTTACTCCAGCTTACTTCAGTGCTAGAAAATTATATTGAATATATTCCCATAAATAGTCAAGGATTTTATGTCTGGAGACTTTAATATCTTAATAATCTTAATAATCTTCCCTACAGAAATTAAGCTTCAAGAGAAAATATTATTTTTGTCCTTACACCTCTGCATAACTAGTTAGTGCAGCTCCAGAATAAATCAATAAATTGCAAAAATGTGCTTTTTTAAAAATAAAGAAAGCATCTCATGTATAGAATAACTAGAATAACAAATATTCCCTTTTGCTTAAAAGAGTAATGGATCAACTAATTAGCTGGCAGATCTTGAGAGATTCAAAGAATATTTATAGCCCCTTTTCCTGAAATCACAAGATAAATTGCTTGCAGTTAAAGGAATTTAAGAGGTGGAGATAGGGGAGGAGGCTTCTCCCTTGCTAACAGGAGTGCAAGAGATATGCAAGCCACAAGATGTAGTGGAAAGGACTCTTAGAGTTGGAAGAAAAAGAGCACCTTTCCTTATGAGTTATGTGAACTCGAGCATATCAGTTGATTTTTCTGGACTTCAGCTTTTTCTTGGGCTAAAAGAGCTCCTAGTTTCCTTCAACAGCTGACGTTTCTGTTCCTTCTCTGATTCTGTTCCACCTCCTTCCACAGATTCTCTTCTGCCAACAAGGAATTAGAAAATTCTGGACCTCTTCTCTGCCATACATTCTCTTCATAGGTTTGCTGTTGGTTTGCCTTGCCAACAACAGAAACATTAATTGGGACCATTTGAATATCCCACCCCTCTCCATTCTCTCCAGGGAGTGCACCCCTATTCTAAATGGGCAGAGCTGGCTGTCTTTGTTGTGAGAACTGTGTATTCTTTTGCCATGTTTTCCTGCCTCCTGTGAGGATGAGGATTTCAGGTCTGAAACATTACGTAGGATTCATTAGTTCTGTGGTTTCTTGCCAAATTGTTGGTTCTTCATTACCATTTTAGATAAATCATAAAAAACTCAAGTCTTGATCATTCAAAAAGTATTTTGTAGTGGTGAGTATATTTTGGTTATCCAAGCAAAACTCTTACTACAACATTACTCTTTGAACAATTTATCTCATTTTAAATAGATATCCTTATTTTTATTGGCATAATTGGCTTTATGTTGTTGTTGTTTGTTCCATTTTTATTAAAGGAAGTTAACAAAGGCTTAACATGAGTGCAATAGAATTTACCACAACCCCTGCCTTGACTCTGTTTGAAACACTGTGAAGGAATTGATGTTACAAGACCTTTATAAATTATCTGGTATGATTGAAAGTGAGCTGAAGATGGCACATATAGAATAAAAGATACTTTATGCAAAGAAATAAAATCTTACTCAAATAGAAATTCTCCACTGAAATGTTAGCCCTGTTCTATTAGTAAATTCCATATCTTAATTTTCCAAGCCTAATAAGCCATCTGTATTTATATATGTGCTGGAAAATATGGCTTGAAGATAAATTATGTTTAATGTAAATATTTTTATATTAACTTGATCACTCACTTAATCATTGATTCTTCTTTCTGGGGAATGCATGCTCCCTGACCTCACCAGGGAATGTACATCATTTTTTCACAATCTGTGACCCAGCTAGACTAAAACTAGTTCTTGTATTCATAAACTTTGTACAGGAAATAAATAATTTTGATTTCATCTCTGTATAGAGGATTAGTCAGACATTGGCAATGAAACACAGTATGTCATGAGGATTCAAACTAAACAAGATTTCTGAGTACAAAAAGCAAACTTCTATAATAGAGCATCAGATCAAAGCAAGCAAATTCCAGGTGTATACAATGTAATTCCTATTTATTTTTTATTGTAAAATATTAAGTAATCAAAAAATATTTACTAGAATCCAACTATATCTACATCTCAAATTAGCCACTAGGCAATATAGAATGTGGGAGTAGAGGAGAGAATAAAATTACTGGAGTACTCATCCTAAATTGTCACAAAATTTATTTGGAATCTAAAATTTTCTAAAGTGTAGCAATGGCATATAATATGGTAGTTAAGAGTATGCCAAGTGTTGAAACCTCCCTATTACCTGGGGTTTTGAGCAGATTACTAAAGTCTCAGTTTAGTTTCTTCATCTGTAAAATAAGGGAAATAATAACACATAACACCTTAGTTTTCTAGGAGGATTAAATGAGACAATCAATGTAAGGCACTTAGAAAGTTGCCAGGTATATAGTAACCACTCAATAAGTATTTGTTCTTACTTATTCTTTATGTCTGTTCTAGCACCCAGGTTATAGAAAGGTATATAGTTCCATAAATTTATTTATTGTTCCATAAATGGTGAAGAAGAGATTGCAAGAAAGGAGACTGGGAAGAAAAGAAAAATAAAGATCAAGAAGAAAAAGAGACATTAAAAAGTATAAAAATATTAGCTCAACTCTCAAGTAATTTATATTCTCCCAATACATTATAATAATCAATTAAAATAACCAAGTAATATATAATGGTACTAATTCTAAATATAAACAAATTCAGAGAAAGAACTGAAATTGTCAGAAAAGGCTTCTTAAAGAAGCTGACCCTAGTCATAAGATTTCAAGGTATCGGCTGCATAATAGCATTGCTTTTCTTTATTTTTCATTTCTTCTGAAAGGATCAAAATACTCTGATATACATCATTCAACAACATTAACTTGGTGAGGCTATCTAAACATATTTCTTCTTTGTAAGTTGAATTATTTTATTTGTGAAGTGACTTCCTAGAGCAGGAAGTAAGTTCTTGTTTCTCCAAAATTATTGCAAATGATAGTGTTGGATACTTTGTGGGTCTGTGTGACATAACTCTGCACCAGAATTTTCAATTTTGAAAAATAACGACTTTAGGGCTTCCCTGGTGGCGCAGTGGTTGAGAGTCCACCTGCCGATGCAGGGGACACGGGTTCGTGCCCTGGTCTGGGAGGATCCCACATGCAGAGGAGTGGCTGGGCTGGTGAGCCATGGCCGCTGAGTCTGCGCGTCCGGAGCCTGTGCTCCGCAATGGGAGAGGCCACAACAGTGAGAGGCCCGCGTACCACAAAAAAATAAAATAAAAAATAACGACTTTAAGATGAAGACCAGAGAAACTTGGACAAGTTCTTGGTTGCCATCAGACATGAACCTGCAGTTTCATTTTAACATTTTATTTTTCAGCAAATGTGTGTGGGTTATTTTTTGCCTCTGAAAGCTAAGTAAGATAGCATACTAGACACCATATATATTGTCTGCCTAGCCTTTTCTTTTTCTGGGAACCAGCCCTACCTGGGCATATCCACTTGGTTACAGAAGTGATTCTCAGCAGTCTTGTTCCTATATCATGACCCTGTGCCCTGGTTTCAGGGCAAAGATTGAGCCAGTGATCGAAGGATAGACATCAGTCTCTTTCCTAGGAATTTGAAATTAGGCCCAAAGAGACTTCTCTTTTAAGGTCTGTCACCTTAGCTGTAATATATTACACCTTAGCTGTACCTGTCATGTTTTTCATCATGTGAGATTGAGGTTCACAAGGCTGACAGAGGGAGGTAGGAGGAAATACAAAAAGAAGAACAAATGAGAAACGAAGGGAAGTCTTCCTGTCCCTGGTTCCAGTTCATTCCTGGGACAACTGCATTCCTATTGCATTGGCTTCCATGAGATGCCCCATATCATTATAATAAAGGAATTGATTTTCTTGTTTATGCAATCTTGAATTAGTTTTTACTGCTTGTAGCCCAAAAACTATGTGGTTGACATATAATTCATCAGGACTTGAGATTTTTTACTTGTTTATTCCAGTTTAGTTCTAGATTGAACAATAGGTGTGGGTCAGAATTCCAGTAAAAAAAAAATTTTTTGGCAGAGACTCTTTGATCAACTGGAAGGAAATTAAGGGGTACCTGGTGGGGTGGAAATTAAGCCTTGACTTATTTAATAAAAGAAGATTAATTCTAAGCTTATAAGTATAGTGACTAACTCATCATGATTTGCCTGGGACTTTCTCAGTTTTAGCATTCAAAATCCCATGTCCTGCTTCCTGAATCCTGGATAAATTGAGATAGTTGATCACCTTACTTCTAAGATATGGGTAAAACCAAGTTATTTTTTTTTAAGAAGTCATCCTTGAAAAAATTGATAATTGCTATCTCTTTTCTTCAATCTAGTGCATTGATTGAATTTAGAAGAGGTTACCTATTAATAGCTCCCTTATTTTTAACTGGCAGAAACCAAGGCAAAGAGAGTGCTCTGTGCAAGATGAGAAAGGAACCAAATTCATTAGATTCTCCAAATGTTTCTTTAAAAATCTATTATAACATGTTGTTTAATGAAAATAGCTATCAAATAACTTGAATCTTTTTATTCAAAACAATTAAAATCTGTTAAGCATGGTCACTTTGATGTGCAAATTCTCTCAGCCAGTGCTAGTGGCAAGAGCATGGCTTCCTACATCACAAAATCTGGGATCTAGTCTCGGCCCCACTATTCATGTGACCTGGAAAAAGTTGTTTAAACTCTCTTAGGCCGACTCTCTTTACTACTAAAATGAGATAAGCATAATGCATACCTCATAGGGCTGTTGAGAGGATCAAAAGAAATAGAGCATGTGAAAACGTACTTATCACAGTACCTGGGATCTGTTAGGCACCCAGTTGATATTAGCTAGGATGCATTATTTCATTCAATCTGTTATTTACCATCACCTTGTGACACAGGAAGAGTGTGGTGCTACAACCCTGCTCTGCAGTTGAGAAAATTGAGAGTTAGAGAGATGGAGTGCATCTAGGCAACTCACTTAGAAACTGACAGAGCCTATCCTTGAACTCCGCTGACTTCGGGCCCAGGATTTATTCCTCCGCACTCTATTCCCTTTTGTGTAAAAGCATAGAAGACCTAAGTTTTTTGTTTGTTTCTATTTTCGAGGAAAATAAGAGTTTAATCATGACCCTGTCTAAATACAGACAAAGCAATACGTAAAACAATACATAAAAAAAGAAACTCACCTACATATTTTTTTAATTAGGCACCAAGATTTCTGACAAGATTCATAAGATTGAATTTTTCACTTTTTAATCTCTGTTGGGAATTATGAAGAAATAGCTATTGTCACTTCGATTGCCAGGCATTATTCAAAATGAGTCACCATATGGTCATGAAACATTATCTGGGAACCAAAGAATCCACTATTTATTTTAGAACAAACAAAATAAATGATCATACTACTTATATTTTTTAAAAACCCTGTAATAAAAAGGGACACGTTTGTTGGATTTATTTAATATAAAACTATGACTTTAATAAAACTAAAATTTATACAAATAATGTTTTGAGGCGGTAACTGGTATAGGAATTGAGTTTTTATTGTCTGAATTTCAAAACAAAAACTCACATATTTCAAAAATCATTTTTTAAAATGTAGGAAAAAAAGTCTGAAACAAATTATATAGCGGGAATTCACGTGTTTTTTGGCTTTGTAATTTGAATGAGTGTTTAGGGAATATCTGATATATGAACTCACAAGACTCAATCAACAGAGTTTATGCTGCCAGCAAATTTGTTTGCAACAGTTTTAACCGAATGCTTTTTATGCCTCCGTATAGCCTCTACCATCTATAGAACTACCGATATAAATCTTCCGGAGAAAAAGCAAGATAGATTTATGCCAATATATAGAACATAGAAAAGCAAGTCTTTTTTTTCCCCCTCCTTATACAAGAAATAGTTTGCAATCATGTTCCACATATAAAATAGATAATTTAGCTACGAAATTAGAGTGGTCATAATTCCCTATGAATAGTGTGCTAAGGAAAGAAAACCTCACTTTTATTTGGAACAATTTTTATTGATATGCCATAGCTTTCATGTATTATTTTTTCTATTTCCCTGATCACCATCTGCTTTGCCACAAAGTTTACCATCTATGTTTGCACCAAGAAAACATGCAAGTCCTCAATCATTGTAAAGGGACACAGCACTGTATCCTAAGTTCATTTTCTTATTTTATAAAAGCTATATTAAGTCAAATAATTTTATTTGATTTGATAAATATTATTTGTATATATATATATTAAGTTTTTAGGTTCAGAAGGTATTCTTTTTATTCTCCTATGTAAATAATGTTGTGCTAGGCATTGACAAGAGTGACCCAATCATTGCTGTGATGGCATGACAGTGTAGGCTAGAAGGTAATATCTGATATGTGCAATTGAATAATAACCACCGATCTCCTTAATTTACTATTAGTAAGGGATCTAAGTGGTTACATTTGCTGTGGATTTCCAATCGTTTATCCACACATGATGTTAGCATGCCATTTTATTTCACTTTAACC
The DNA here is from genome assembly GCF_005190385.1 of Monodon monoceros. Taxonomy (NCBI): domain Eukaryota; kingdom Metazoa; phylum Chordata; class Mammalia; order Artiodactyla; family Monodontidae; genus Monodon; species Monodon monoceros. Next base: position 42,028,216 of record NW_021703772.1, read on the forward strand.
TTTACTGAATTAGTAAGCAAAAAATGGTATCATAGTGATGATATTTTTGGTAAATTACACAGTTAATTTTGTTTGTTTTGTTTTCTGGGTATTTTTACAGCTTTATTGAGGTGTAATTGATGAATAAAAATTGCATATATTTAAGGTGTACAAGGTGATGATTTGATATTCATATGCAGTGTGAAGAGATTATCACAATCAAGCTAATTAACACATCTTCACATAATTACCAATTTTATTGTTTGTGGTAAGAAAACTTAAGATTTACTTTCACAGTAAATTTCAAGTATACAATACAGTATTATTAGCTATAATCTCCATACTGTGCATTAGATCCACAGAAATTGTTCATCTTATAACTGAAAGTTTATACCCTTTGACCAACATCTCCCCACTTCCTCCACCCCCAACCCCAGGCAACCACCATACTATTCTATAATTTGAAATTCATTTAATACCAAGTTTAATTTTACAAATTTATTATCCATTTAAAGTTTTATTTTTTGTTATTGATATTTTCATGTGTCATTATTGATTAATAAGATATCTTTGTATGTGAATGGCACTGATCCTTTCTCGGTTAGATTACTAGACTATTTTTCAGTTTGCCTTTTAATTTTATTTATACTGCTTTGACAGAGACTAAAAATTCAAAAAGATATGAAATTTGGAAAGTTTTATTTTTTGTTATTAAATCAATAAATAATAGCTAACAATAATCAAGTACTAAATGTTCCCAAACATTGTGATGGTACTTTATATATTTTTATGTTATTTAACTCCACAACAGCTTACTAAATAGATACTATTTTCTTCTATGTTTTATACATGGGAAAACAAAAAAGCCTTTTAAAGAAAGTCATATAACTTCCCCAAGTCCACCCAACTAAAGCAATGAACCTAAACTATCATACTATAATCCCTTATGTTTTCTGTCTTGAGTCTCATGTTTAGAAAGCATGTACTTGCTTCAAGACTATTAGATCCTCCTTTATTTTCTTTGTGTTCTCTTATTTTTTAACATATGCATTATCTGAAATAATTTAAAGTATCAGTATATCTGTAATTGTTTTTGATCCATAGTAGAAGTTAGGAATTAAATATTAGTCCACACTCCACCCTCCAAAAAAATTTGGCCTTCCCTCCTGTTAAACACAAAAAGTATTTTTGCTTCTATCAAAGGTCAAATACCACTTGTGCTCTAGATTCTCATTCTTTATTTCCTGAAATATGCCCTCCCTGAATTTTATCTTTCCCTCCCATCAGCAATTTCTCCTTATTAGATCATACCCATTGGTATAAAACTATATCTAGTGCCTCATATCTTTCTTTTTTTTTTTTTTTAACATTTTGGCTGCACCACATGGCATGTGGGATCTTAGTTCCCCACCAGGGACCAAACCCACAGAGTCTTAACCACTGCACCACCAGGGAAGTCCCTAGTGCCTCATTTCTGAATCAACAATTTTCTTGCCCAATTACGTCATGACCATTTGTATCAAACATGCTCTCATGTTACCAAAACAAACAAACAAAACCAAAAAAAAAAGCAAAAACTGCAACAAAAACAAAAACAAAAGCCTCTTTACCTTGATATCCCCCTTCAGCGAATTCTCCATTTTTGTGCTACCTTTCACACTGAAACTTCTCCAAAAAATTATTATTATCCATTTATCATTTTCCTCAATTCCTGTTTATTCCTTAAATATGAAAATTAAGATTTGCTTCACTCATTACATAAAAATATGCTTATGAAAATTACAAATGATTTCCTTGGTACTGAGTATAATAGTCATCTCTTCATACTCAGCTTCCTTTAACTCTCAGCAGTGTTTGCCAGTTTCTCACATACTGCTTTTTGAAATGTTTTTCCTCCATATTTTACTATATCACGCTCTCTTAATTTTTCAATTATCTAACAGGCCTCTCCTTCTAAACCTCTTCTACTTTACTTCCAAGTGTTGGAGCATAAAAGGGCTTAACTTGAACTCATATTCTCTCTTTGCCATTCTCTCTCTCACCTCTTTCCTTTTTTTCTCCTTCAGTCCCATGATTTTTAAATAGTCTCTCTATGTGATAACTACCAACTTTAGATCTCCAACCTCAACTTCTTCTCTCATCTTCAGACTTAAATACAACTGTGTATGGGATATCACTCCTTGGGTATCAAATATTAATAGGTATCTATATCAGTAACCAAGACTGTGGTATTGGCAGAAGGACAGACCCATACACCAATGGAACAGAATAACAAGTCCAGAAACAGAACCACACAAATATGGCCATTTGATTTTGACATGAGTGCAAAAAGCAATTCAATGGAGAAAGAATACTCTTTTTAAAAATTTCATATGCAAAAAAATGAATCTCAACCTAAATCTCAAACATTATATGAAAAATTGATTCAAAATGGATAACAGATGTAAATGGAAAATATAAAGCTATGAAACTTTTGGGAAAAAATGAAAATATCTTCATGACTTGGGACCAGACAAATGGATCTTATGTATATTAAACATCTAAAGTTTGATCCACAAAAGAAAAAAAATCGATAAAATGACTCATCAAAAATCAAAAACTTTTGCTCTGTGAATTACGTTGTTAAGAGAATGAAAATACAAGCCACAGACTGAGAGAAATATTTGCAAATTATCAATCACTAAAAGACATGTTAAAACTAGATAAAGAACTCTCAAAATAAGAAAGCCTACAGCATAATTAAAAAATAAGCAAAAGGTTGAACAGATACTTTGGGATTCTATGGATGGCTAATGAGCATATGAAAAGTTGTTCAACATCATTAACTATTAATAATATGCTAATTGAAACCACTATATGATATAATTACACACATATTAGAATGACATAGGTAAACAACACCAAAGTTGTATGATAATATCAAGTACCGATGAGGATACAGAACAACTGGAACTCTCATACATTGCTAGTATAATACCAGCAATGATATAGCCCTCCTACAAAATAATCTGGCAGTGTTTTATAAAGTTGAAAACATCCTTACCAGATCACCATCCTTGGGTATTTAGCCTAGAAATATGTAAACACATGTTCACATACAAACCTGATCACAGATTTTAATGGCAACTCTATAATTACCCCAAACTGGAGACAGTCCAAATGTCTTACAATGGGCAAAAGGAAAAAATTGTGGTAAAGTCATGTGTGAAATACTATTCAGCAATAAAAAGGGACAAGCTTTGATAAATCTCAAAGCCATTATGCTAAGTGAAAGAAGCAAGTCTTAAAAGATCACATTTGTTATAATTATATTTTATGACATCGTCAAAAAAGACAAACTGTAGTGATGGGGTTAAGAGTAGAGAGGTTGGGGAAAATGAAGCTCTAAATATATAGCGTGAGGGAGTTTTGACGGGTGATGTAAGAGTTCTCTCTCCTGATTGTGGTGGTTACACAAATCTATGCATGTGTTAAAGTTCATACAACTATACACCCTAAAAAGTCAGTTTTAGTGTATGATAACTTAAAAATAAAATTTAAAAAAGAAGTACCAGGCCTCATCCCCTTGAGAATATGCATTTACTTAATAGTCATGTCACTGTAAAAAAAATCATCTCCCATAAATCTTATAAAGTTGCAAAATAGGCCTCAAAATATCTAAAAATGTGACCTAGACAATGATAGATATTCAATTACCTAAAATTCTCATTCCAATAAATAGTAGACTTATTTTATTTTGCTTCAAACCATATCTTAAACAGACCTCTTAATAATATTTCTCTGTTTCCTCAGGAATGCTGAGGCGGCAACATATGAGCATCTTTCTCAAGTCATTTAAGCCCCTTCTGTTTTACTTTCCCTGAATTGCATAATGCAGAAAGACCATTTTGATCCTGGTTATATTAGCTGGCATTGTACAGGTTCTAGATAAGTTTTACTAATATAATATTGATTGTTGATTAAAAAAAAAAAACCTTCCTTGACAGTTTAACAAAATATAGATTCAATTACAAAGCCAATAGAAGATCCTTGGGAATTTTAAGTGAGGACATGCCTATTTCATAAAATGAGGCTGATTCTCTGAATAATATTATTAAAGGTCAGTGCCACAGCTGTGCATTTGATGAGCAGCTGTGTGAGCTATCAAGAACAATGAACTATCTGATTGGCACTGGACCCGGCCGTGCCAGCAGTTAGCATAGAAGGATTCTGAACAGATTTAGAACAAGTAGCTGCTGGGTCCTGCTGTGTACACCCTACCTATTGGAGAGTTTAAAGTAAGTGGAATAAAGATAGTGCAATTTGAGAATAATATAGACACCCTATGGAGAATAGAGTTGGATTGGGGAAAGAAGAACAGAGAATGTTCCCTAGAGGCAACAGATACAGTCTCTTCAAAAATATTAAATGAATTTAAATCTTTTAGGTTTAAGAATATCAAAGTGGAATGTTTTTGACAGCATTTATTGAAATGGTGGAATCCCACTTCTACTGGCAGAATCCCACGTTCTACTGGCAAGGTGACACTTAAATCCTATTTACTTAGATCTAGAATTTATCTTGGATTTTTATGAGTCTGGGGTAACATGGTAAAATTTCTCCTTCCAGGAGGGTGATTGGAAAATAAAGGAACATATGATGTGTTGTTCAAGTAAAACGAGCAAACCAGCAGTCTACAAATACATGTTTGCTTCTTATTTGTACATATTTATTTTTCATTTCGATTGTCATTATTTGTGTGTGTGTGTGTGTAAAATAATTTTAGCATTGCTCTTTACATATAAAATACCAAATATGAAAAAAAATCTCAGTGGTATGTTCTACAGTTTTTAACACCTATGAAGGCTTATTGTTTTTTCTTGCTTTAATTATAGACAGTTTTCCCTTGCTGTTGTTGTTCCTATTACATCACCACCATCTTCTTGTCTTTATTTATCTTTTATCCTTTTCTTTATCCAAAGCAGATAGCCTTTGGACTTGAAATATAGCACTGACTCTTCTCTGGGTCTCCAGCCTGCCAGCCCACCCTGCAGATTTTGGATGCGCCAGCTTTTGTAATCACTTAAGTCAACTCCTTAAAGTAAATCTCTTTACACACACACACACAAACACACACACACACACACACACACACATCCTATTGCTTCCATTTCTCTGGAGAACATTGACTGAGACACTTATGATTCTGTGCAGAGATTGATAATGAATGTGGAGAAAAGATCAACAAAGCTGGTCAGCTGTGCAGAACCAAGTTTGGTTTTTTGTTTGCTTTTTGTTTTTTTAATCTTTTTAAAAATTTATTTATTTTTGGCTGTGTTGGGTCTTCATTGCTGCGTGTGGGCTTTCTCTAGTTGCAGCGAGTGGGGACTACTCTTTGTTGTGGTGTGCAGGCTTTTCTCATCACAGTGGCTTCTCTTGTTGTGGAGCACGGGCTCTAGGCGCGCGGGCTTCAGTAGCTGTGACACGCGGGCTCAGTAGCTGTGGCACATGGGCTTAGTTGCTCCGCAGCGTGTGAGATCTTCCTGGACCAGGGCTCGAACCCGTGTCTCCTGCATTGGCAGGCGGATTCTTAACCACTATGCCACCAGGGAAGTCCTGCACTCATTCTTTATGGAAATGGATAATATACTACATTATTCATTTCTTCCTCTTATATCTTTACATAAACATATAACCTAATGCACTGATGAGTGAGCCTTCCTTTTCAGCTTCTTAGGAAATTATCCTAAATGCTGTCAGCTCCTGAACACCCTCCACTGTGAAGATTTAAAGGAGAAGGCTATCTTAGTCTGCATGTAGAATTCTCAGAGACAGCGGGCATCAGTATCTGTGGGAGACACAGACTATACACCAGGACTCTGTCTGCTGGGGCTAAATTGGATGAGAACAGGAGTCAGCTTTTAAGTTGGCTGATCATAATGATAAAAGGATTGACTTATATTTTTATTCTTTTGAGAAGAAGAATGAGCTGGAGTCCTGGCCCACTTATCCTGAATGATTATGTAACATGCAGTTATCAGCGGTAATAGAAAGTGAAGATGAAGAAATTCTCAGGCAATCTCTGTACCTCATTTTAGGCATAATTTAAATGTCAATGATAAAAAATATTTAATCTAGCTTTTACTAAAAGCTTTTCTTTGGAACGTTACTTCTGTTTTATGCCCCCAAAAAAGGAAAGAAAAAGAAAAACTCCCTAGAGCAATAAGTTTGGGCAGTACTGGGTTCAACAGAGTTTAAACCAGTTTCTTTATTGCAGGACAGCTAGATGCCTTTAATACCCTAGTGTGCACTGTGAATTTCTACAAAGGGAGGTGTAATAGCCAGCATTCTCCAACGTATTGGATTAAAGCACCCTTTTTTTCAAGAAGATTCTTAGAGATGAATTTTATAGAAGATGAATTTTAATTTTCCATACATTGGAAAATGCTGCCCAAATCAGAATTGGTAATAGACAGAAAATTTATATGACTGCCTTATTCTTCTTTTTCTTCCTTGATAAACCTGCCCAAAGAGATCAAAATCCCAAAGGGCAAGTAAACATATGGGAGAAGGAGTCAAAAGTCCTGGATAATCAGCCTGAAAGTGCTTCAAAGTGAACCATACTTTTAGCAATAATTGGTCTCCAGATTGTTCAGCAAATAGGCTATTTACAGGAAATGTAAATCAACACATGCCCCCACCAAACACCTTTTTAAAAGTAAACTGCTACATTTACTAAGCAATATTACTTCCTTCTCCCTCTCCAAAGCCAAGGGTGCTCTCCACCAGCATTCAGTCTGCTAGTGGCTGGGAAAAAGTCCAGCAGAACCATGGGTGAGCACTTCCCCACTCAAAGCGAGTGATCACATTGATTAGTAGCTGCTCTGTAGGAGCTGGGAGACAGATGCCTTGTTCTAATTACAGTTTTAGCACCTTCCACTCCACAGTTCCCTGCTGCTGAGGGTGCTGTGAAGTCTCTGCAGAGGCTTATCATTACCAGTTAAACTCCATTTTGAATACAAAGTAGTATTATTACCTCACGGAAACTCAGAGCACCGGCTAAATTCACGTGATGCAGTCCCAGACTTCACCTGAGTTAGACAAAGGAGACTCTTCATCAGTCCCTTGTTGACACACAGAGATTGAGGCCTCTGTGGGCCTCCGGTAGCTTCATTGATCTCATACTGCAGCATGAACAGGACAAGGAACAATATTTGTGCAGATGGTTCCTGGCGTCTGTACTCAGCGATCATGGAAAGTAAGGGGAGCAATGAAGCAGGCAAGGAGCAACGGCCAGGGAAGCAGAGGAAGCCGCGCCATTTCATGCGGAAAGCTCTCTTCTCAGTGGGCTGCCCCTGTGCCTCTAGATGGGTTTTGTAGCACGTCAGTCCCTTTTATGAATCCTTTCTCTTTAACCTCTTGTGAATGTTTCTTTTTCTAAATCAATCACTTTTTTCCCTCTAAATACTCTCTATTGGAACTGGAATTCATTCCCAGGGTTTCAGCCATCAACTCTAATTGGACAACTACCAAAGTATATGCCTAAACCCCGGGCTTCTCTCAGGAACTACAGAGTCATATTTCATCTTCCTGCTTAATATCTTCACATGAGTATTTAACTGGTGACTCAATAGTACATCAAAAAGAGAAAGTTTCCTTTTCCACTCCTCTTAAACCTGTCTTTCTTAAAAAAAAAAGTGGGGGGGGAGTTTTTTTGTATTTCACATGTTGGCATTGGACTAAAGATTATGAAATAGCCCATTTATTCAATAAATATTTATTGAGAGCCAATTATGGACAAGAGACTGTCATCGGGGCTGGGAATATAGCAGTGACCAAAACAGAAAAACAATCCCAGCCCTCCTGGAGCATATATTCTACTATACTGTAACTGAAATAAACCAACAATTGAAACATATACTATGTCAGAATGTAATAAAGTTATGCAGGAAAGTTAAGAAAATGAAAAGCCTGTGAAGCAGACAAATGTTTATTATGTTTTACAAATAGCAAAGAAGCTGAATAGGACTAAAGCAGAATGAACTAGAAGGAGAAAAAATTAGTTCAAAGATACAGTGGGTCCAGATCATGAGAAAAGCCTTTCCATATTTTTTGAGCTAATAAACCAGACTGTGTGCGGGGGGGAAAAGGTGTTAGTATTAGGGTTTCCTCAATCCAGGCTGCCCTTTCACTATAATTACCTAACAAATTTTTTTTTAATATCAATGCCCAAATCTCATACAATACTGGTTAAATTATCAATAGGATCTCTGAGTATGAGACCCAGATACTGGTATCATTTAAAATCTCCCAAGGTGATTTTAATATGCAGCCTGTGTCAAGAACCACTGAAATGTGGGCTTGCTGGCTATTGTAATGGCTTCATCTACTCTGAGTAAGACAGCATGTTTTTATCAGAGAAATGGTGTGATCCCACATACATTTTAAAAGGGTTGCTCTAGCTGATGTGTGGAAAATAAATTGTGTGAGGAGTGACAAGGACGTAAGTAGGGAGACAACTTGGGGGCTCTGGCAATGATTCATGAGAGAAGATGGTATAATGAACTATGGTGGGAGCAGTGGAGGTGGTAAGAAGTGGTCATTTTCTGAATCTGTTTGGAAGAGAGAGTCCACAGGATTTGCTAATGCATTAAATGTGTGTGACAGAAAGAAGGAACTCACTGTAACACCCATAACTGAAGTGGGAAGGAATGTGGGAGAAAGCTTAGAAGGGAAGATTGGGAGTTGCCTTTGAATTTGTTCAGTCTCTTATGAGACTGTGTCTATTAGAGACTGAACAAAGTAAAGAAATCCCAGACTCTGAAGCAGACAAATGGGTCTAGAACTCAGAATTTCAGGTGGGAAGTCTAAACTGGAGATAAACATTTGGGAGCCATCAGTAAACAGATGGTTTTAAAGCCAAGAGACTGTGTGAGGGCACTTAAGGAGTGAGTGAAATGAAGAAAAGACATACAAGATCTGACTGCCATTGAAACTTAAGGGATATGAGTGGCCAGTGAGGAAGGAAGGGAACCAGTAGAATAATGGGAAAGAAGTATTTCAAATAAATCTGCTTCTTCCAATACTGTTGCTAAATCAATAAGATGAGGCCTGAGTATTGCCTATTGGAGATAGGCAATACTTATACACACACACACACACACACACACACACCATTGGTAGACTTGATAGGAGTAGTTTTAATGGAATTCTGTGGGCAAAAAGAAATATTAAGGTGAGCTTAAGGGAGAACCCAAAGAGGTGAATTGGAAACAACTTTTCAATAACTTTTGTAATAAAAGGGAGCAGAGAAGTGTGCTTGTAACTAAAGAGAAAATGGAGCTTAAGAAAGTGTGTGATATTTTTATAATGATTACAGAGATTACAGCATGTTTTAGGATAATACAAGGGTCAGCTAGAACAATTGCTGGAGATATGTCCTTTCCCCATCATGTAGCACTTAGGTCAAGAAAAGTCTTGCCTTACAGAATGGCTTTCAAATTCTTCTAGGTTAGATGGATTTTTTTTTTTTTTAATTCTGACATCTCTTTTTCAGCACCAAAGTAACTTATCTCTCCCTCCACTTTCTAAGTCATCCATATGTCTCATAACTTAGTGATTTGCTAAACAATTATCCTTCAAAACTAGATGATACATTGTGGCAAATAACATCCTGTGTGAGTTTATTATGAGAAAATCATGAGTCAGATGTAATGGGTTTTCTCTCCCAGTCTAACTAAGAGCCCTCACAAACATTCTGTCCTCCAGCTCCAGCTTTCTTAAAAGAGCTTTAATCATCTGATTCCAATGGACTTCAACTCAAGCTGAAGTAAATAAAGGATAAGAGTCATGCCTCCTGCTTTGACATGGGTTAGACTGATTATATAATTTCCAAAGGATCTACTAAAAATATACAGATGGAACTGTCCTCACATAAAACATTTTATTAGTTCATGAAAAAGTGGAATTTATTAAACTACTGATTATATTTATGTATTAGTCCATGGAATAATGATATTTGCACTTATAGAAACTTTCTTCTTCAGTAATAACTAAAAATAATACTTAGATTAACTACTTTGTACACCATAAAACAACTTTTAGCAAATCCTACAAATAAGGTTTTGCTTATCATTTTGCTATAAAGAAAAGGCTTCATAAGTCAGAGAGAGAAAAACAAATACCGTATGCTAAAGTACATATAATGAATCTATAAAAAATAGTACTGATGAACCTAGTGACAGGGCAGGAATAAAGATGCAGACGTAGAGAACGGACTTGAGGACACGGCGGGGGGAGGGGTGGTTGGGGGCAGGAGGGGAAGCTGGGACGTAGTGAGAGAGTGGCATTGACATATATACACTACCAAATGTAAAATAGATAGCTAGTGGAAAGCTGCTGCATAGCACAGGGAGATCAGCTGAGTGCTTTGTGACCACCTAGAGGGGTGGGATAGGGAGGGTGGGAGGGAGGCTCAAGAGGGAGGGGATATGGGGATATATGTATACATATGGCTGATTCAATTTGTTGTACAGCAGAAATCAACACAACATTGTAAAGCAATTATACTCCAATAAAGATATTTAAAAAAAAATTTTAAAAAGAAAAAGCTTCAAATGCTTACATCAAATCTTGTTTTTTTAACTGTGTCTGGTATTTGGAGATCATATTGAAGAAGCCCAGGTAAGATCTGGCTTCCACAATTTCCAGCAATCTCAAAAGAGTGGGAATATAAGAGAAGCACAATAAACTTAATGAGTATAGTTGAAATTTTAACTGATAAAATCCAATCAATAAAAAATTTATTGATAAAATTGAATATATCAATAAAAGCAGTATAAACAGGATTTTAGTTGACAAAATTTGTTAGAATATAAACTCCATGTGGGCAAGAGCTTTGATTTGTTTTTGACAGCTCTATTCCCAATACCTAAATCAATACCTGGTTCATGGTTCAATATGTATTGTTAAATGCATATTGAATAATGAATGTGTAGATAATTTTTCCTGCTTACTATGTCTTTAGCTATGAAATGTATGCCAAAGGCTGAAAAACAAAATATTGTTGCTAAATGGGGAAGCCATGTTTCTTTATCACTCTCCTATTTAGTTTGAAATTATCTTGGGCCACTTATCTTCCAAGCCCAGTTCTCTAGACCTCCTAGGGATTCTTTGAGCTGCCCAACATTTTTTTAGCAAATGCCTTTTTCTTCTTAAATTTGTCAGAGACAAGTTTTGTTGTTGAAACTAAGAATCCTGACAGATATAGAGGATTCTTGTGCATCTTGGAGCCCAGATGATGTTTTATCCTGGGGACAAAACTGGACTTAACAACTTGGGCCCCTCCTTCTTCTTTATTGGAACTTTCTTCCTTCAGGGCAGAGGAAAGGATTTGGGGAGAGAATCAGAATAAACTGTGAATCTGATGCTAATAATACTCTGTTCTTTCCTTCCAACTTTTGTTCCCCACAGAGCTCAAAAGGCTTTACAAACACAGCATTTCGTTCTGCGTCTATTATTCCCAAGGATATTACACTTGAGGAGAATATGTATTTCTAGAAAAATTGCCAATGAACTGTTACATGTGCATAGAAACCAAAGAAAACCTTGCTTCTGACCCACAGTTAAAAGAACATTCTTTTGCTTGCTTGATGATATTAATAATCATGAGGGTGATATTTTAATACTATATGTATGCATTACAGAAGAATAACTTATAGAATCAGTACTTTAATTATTTCAACTACTTGGACTTTTAGATGAAGAGCCAAGACAGACCTATTTTTACTATGTACTCTATTGTTTTGAAAGGAGCTATTTTGGTATTCTGGACTATTAATAGTTATTGTTTCAGTTTTTATTTCTTTAAAGAATGCAATATCATATTACACAATAAAAATGGCCATCTCTTTTACGTATCTCTACATTTTTAGAAATATAAAAATTTTTAACTAAAAGGAAATAGAAAAGAAAATCACATAAATGTGAGCTGCAGGATTTTGATCCATTTAGACAATAAACTAGAAAATTCATTTTGGCCTCCCTCTCCCACCATCATGGTTTCCAAATCTCTACCTTCAATCGTGTGATCAATCATAGTGTCTATAAGTAACTGACAAATTATTGATCCATTGATTTCTATGGTAGGCAGCCTCCAGGAAGATCCCCAATGACTGCTTTCTTCTGGTATTCACACTCTTGTGTAAGTCCACACCCACACTGTACTAGGGATGGCCTGTGTGACCAATAATATATGTTGTAATACATGTAATGTTATAAATATTCCACTTCTGGGACTAGGTTATAAAAGACTGCAGTTTCCATCTTGGATTCTCTCTCTCTCTCTCTCTCTCTCTCTCTCTCTCTCTCTCTCTCTCT